>NC_092859.1:129008837-129009575 GCF_032062135.1 Pyxicephalus adspersus
GCCATAATAAATGTGTCCAGAAACTATAGCAGTAATGAGTATGCCGCACTTAGGGACCTAGTTTATTTTACAACAATGCTCTGGATACCAATTTATGTCAAATCTTCTTTTGTAAATAAGGAAAAAATTGACCACAAACCAGTTTCCTTTGAGTTGAGTTCCCTTTCAACATAGCTCATTAATTACATAGTCTAGATCCATTTTTATTAACTAGAAGGAGTTTATCTCCTTAAAAAAATTTTTTTACAGTTGTAGATGATTAAATGAGATAGTACATACTGTGATTTCAGAACGTCTGTGTGATTTCCAAGGTCCTAACCTCTATGTGTCACAACGCTCACTTATTCAACCATGATTCAGCAGAGTGATGAAAATGAGCAGATCATTGATTTTAAATTACATATTGCACTCAGTAACAGAGGTAAATGATTACCAAGATCAGCCCCAACTTCATGTGGGTAGTACAATAGGTTTTTGGCCTCACTATCAAGGGATAGTATTGAGAAATATGGTGAGAATAATTTGCTACATAGTCTTCATCATAATTTCAACACTTTAAATAAGGTTTGTATTTACTCCAAAAAAAAAGAAACAACTTATCAGGGTTTACAAAACTAATTTTTTCAACATTAGCTTTATTTTTCCTTAAATTGGCAACAGATATTTTTTCTTTTCAGTATTTTATTACACTGCAGTGAGTTAAAATAAAAAAAATCAGCAATTTCTGATTGCTTTTTT
>NC_092859.1:129010902-129016245 GCF_032062135.1 Pyxicephalus adspersus
TTTTTTTTTTTTGCCAAAAGCCAATATGGCTTCTTCAAGTATTTTGATGTATTCAAACCGATCTATAATCCCTGGTATGCAATAAATATGCCCAACACCACAGTTTGAGCAGCTACCCTATATAAGGACACCGTGCTTCACTGTCTTCTTATTGTACTGGGGCTTGAATTCAGTGTTTGGGGATCATCCGACAAACTGCGGCCCCTAGACCCAAAAAGAACATTTTTGCTTTAATAGGTCCAATTGCGCCATTTCTCTTTAGGTGATTCAATGTATTCTTAGGCAAACTGTAACACGTCTTTAGCACGTCTCTTTTTTTCCCAACATTGGGACTTTGGGGGCTTGTTGACAATAGTTTGGATTCACATAGGCATCTTGTAATTGAAACAGTACTCACAGGTAACTTTACACCTTATATGGTCTTCCTGGAGTCTTTAGCCAAAATGGCATTCTATTCATTCAAATAGCAGTTGTCTGTTTTCTTCTACATCTTCCATGTTTTGGTTGCCATTTTAAAGCATTTAGGATCATGTTAGCTGAGCAGCTTATCATTTTCTGCACTTCTTTTTGACCAAAGTACACTGTTTTCCTGAACAATGTCTGAAACAACCATTTTACTCAGAGAATTGCACTATAACCAGCATGTACAACATTTGCTGCCTTCCTTCCACTATTATTTTAAATTTCCTATTAATGGTTCAATTATACAGAATTAGCAGCATGCACGACATGACTGTTGGTTTTCTATTATTACTCCTACTAGTAAATTATAGGCCATGTAGAAATATCATTCCTCCCAAAAACAGTGAATGATCAGGTTAGTAATGTTGAACTGCTATTATTCTTCAACTGTACATTAGGTAGGGCCAGAAACTATCAAAAGCCTTGAATTTTATTAAGCATAAAAGAATTGGTGCTGTCTGACATTATCACCTACTTTGGAACAAAGCCTACCTGGTATTTTCAGATGAGAATATGAATACATGTGTTCAGTACAGAGGTGAGAATGATAGCAAGAAGTCAAATGAAGAGGTATAATCAAAGCTGGGTTTAGAGATCACATACAAAAACTGCTGACAAGGCATCAGGACCTAGTGCTTCACTGTCAGGAAGTTGGTTTAAAAGTAGGGTCAAGTGCTGGGCCAGTAGATCTAAAATAATACTTCAATCATTAATTAATACTTCAATTCAAATGACTGAAGTTTATTGTTGTCAGCTCACTAAAAATGCCCAACAGGAGGACAGATTCTTCAAGCTCCAGTGGAAGCTATTGAGGTGCACATTTTGGACAGTGGACAACTGCTTTGCCAAAAAAGTGAAAAAGCCCATTTATGTCAAAATAAAATAATTCTTAAATAAAGTGGAGCCTTCCACATATATTGATATTTAAACAACCCTATCCCAACTATCTGTCTGTTCACACCCGAAGGAATACACCTAGAAGATAGGATTATGCAAAGAGAACATGGTGATTTCCACAACTCTTGGTTTATGAACAAGCATCATTTGCATAGATACATTATATGGATATACTGGATTAGGATATATGTGCAAATATAAATGCTGGGGGTATAATTACTACACTAGTTGGAACTAAAAGCACAACTAAAGATATTTAAAATGGTAAAATCAGGAAGGTCCTTTATTACAGAACAGAAATCTTAAATAAAAATAAACATACCTGGCTGATTGAAATGTTTACATACAGTTCTATAGCTTGACCGAAAGCCCTGCCATCCTCTTCCCCTTCTCTTCCAGGATGCTGATCTTCGGCCATCTTGACCAACGAGGCTAGGATGACATAAATGTAATGATTCCTTGAAGCCCTGGGGGATGCTGGGATACCTCGCACATTATCAGTAGTGTGTGTATAATAGCAAACAGGCAGGTTAGAATATATTATTGTAGGAGACATCTTCTGTCTCTTTCTGCAATAAAAAACAGCCTGTTTGCTGATATTCAATGTGGATCTATAGTTCTGCTTTAAGAATTGGCTTGAATAGGCCGTTATAAGTCCAACTGAATTGCCTGGCATAAATAGGAACCCTCACAGACAAAACTGAGTAATCTTCCCTTACAGTGAGGCTACCTCTTTACTACACCCAATTCCCTCAGATGCTGGCATCTCTCATGCAAAATTCCAAGTGGTGGACCTATAAAGTTTTGAACATCGAAAATGTGTAGCTCATGTCAGTTGGACACAGTTGTGTTTACCTATTTAGAAACTCTTTACATTTTTCTTTTATGTTGATGGAAACACATCAGGAAGAAGCAGAAGTGATATTCTAATGAATGAAGAACACATATCTGATGAAAATGAAAATTAGTAGTCTCCATGATTTGGCGATATTGGAAATCTTAGTGCCATATTTACTGCTCAATCATAACAAGTGTTTGGGGAGAACAGAACAGGAGGTTAGCTCATGGGAGGCTAATCAGCCAATTGGAAGGGAGCGCATTCCCCCAAGAGTAGGAGTAGGTAATTGGAGAGGAGCAGGTAAATTGGTACAATGGTAACATTAAACATACAACCTACCTCAGCACCCCACTGTAGATCATCCTGTGAACCCCCCCCCCCTTTTTTTTACATTGATCATTAAACACTGCGCACATGCATGGAAATATAAAACACACACATACATATATACACAACATGTTAGGTCAACAAATGCCCCACCACATTTTATACACTTTCTGAAAGCTGCCACCCCTCCCTCATCAAGCATGATGGAATGCAATTAGTTATTGCACTATATTTGTGCTATTGGTGATCAAATCAGTGGTGAATGTCAGTGCTTACAAACACAAAAGAATGAGATAAGATTGTATCTGTATCTCCATGATTTTGTGCTGTTGGGACTTTTCTAATAAAAATAAAACAAAACTAAAACATTTCATGTTTTTAAATGTATTTATTGGTACACAAAAAGACTGTCACCAGATCAACAAAACAAAAAAATATATCCTACATGTGTGTTCAATGTACATATTAAAAAAAAAAAAGTATTTACACATATTACAAATCCTCATCCTCGTCCTCTTCATCACTGATTACATATTTCTTGTGCTTTTTATTTGCTTTGTCTTCATCTTCTGCTTTTCTTTTGCCTGACGGTTCACCTTCCTAAATGAGAGAAAACAAAGAAGAACAAAGCCATTAAAGAAAATGGAAGGATCACAGTATTGCCAAAGTACACAATGGGGTAGATGGTTGCTCATGTGTTCTACAGTCCCTGGAGACTTGTGCTGGCATTAGATTTATAAAATAAACAGCATTTACCAAGTGTTATATTCTCAAATCTGTCAGCTAGATTCAGAGTATACTGAAGCCCAACAGATGAGACTGTATACTCCAGGCTTTTTATTGTGAACACACTGTCCTCTAGTGGTCAGAAGCAGCATTGCAGATTAGATCTAATAGTATGATACTTAATGAACATTGTTCTCTTGCTGTCCTGTTAATTTGTTTCAAGAGTAATGAATACACCACAAAATTCTGGACATCATTTTATGGACATCCTAAATACAATCTAGGTGTGTGGCATTAAAGAGCCTTTTGCAGAGACATCCAGTTTACATACTTGTTTTAAAACAGTGACCCACAACAGAGAAGCAAAAAATGCCAGATAGCATTCCCCAAAAGTCGCACTCTCCATGCTTCCCTCCTATTACGGCTACTTCAGTGGGACTATCCAATAAAGCAAAATGTCTGTGCAAAAAGGTCTGGATGCAGTCATTTTAAATCTCTTATTGTACAATGTAGTTTTAAGATATTAATTTGTTGACAGATTTATCCTATCTATAGCAGCACTCGAGTCAGGGATTGGCTCCTTCCATTAGAGTATTCTTTTTATTAGAACTATTCAAAAAGAGGCTAAAATACATTTCCAAATGGTTTTGCGAGAAACAATTTCACTAAAACTTGAATGTATTTAGCTAATAAATTCACAGAACTGGTATAGATTTAGTTAATTAAAAAAGTAATATTCTCTCAGTGACAGCAGCAGGAATGTGCTGTTTTCAGATCCAGATTACACCCAACATGTTAGATATAAAATATGATGACAGTCCTGATACAGTGAAATTGTGTACATATAATAATAGAAAAAAAAATGTGTTGCCTGATGGGGCTTTTTGTTTGAAAACAGCAAGTCCAAATATATTCGTTAGCAATGCAAATATACCTCTTCCTCCCTTATATCTGTTTTTAATGGCTGCCAGGCTGATAGACTCCTCCCCTTCTTCCTCATCATCATAGCGGTCAGGCTCCAGGTAGTTAGCACTTAGCCCACGCTGGTGCTGCTTTTCCTTGATTCTGCGCTGCTGAGACTCTCTGCGGATTGAGGCTCTCAATCTTTCCTCTTCTTTCTGCCAATAAAACATGAAAATCAAAAACTGCACTAACACAAACCTATAAATTATGTATAGCCAATTGCTCCTCCAGACTCCATGTTCATGTATGGGTGATATATAAAAAGGAAAATTGGTATCTGTACTCTCACATAAGGAGCATTTATCATGCTTGCCATTTCTTTACCCTAAACTAACCCAACCTCCCCTTTATAGAAATGTATGCATTAAAAGATTTAACAGATCACATTTCCTCTTTGTTTGCATTTAGCTCTGCAGTAGATGAGCCAGCCTATTATGGCCATTAAGGAACAAAGGGACTGAATCCAAAGGTGGACAGGGAACAGTTTAATAAAAGCCTATGGATATGTAATGCACTGGATGCAAACACGGTTATAAGTGACTTATATCAGTTACCATGCCATCTCTGCTATGACCACCTCTGTCAGCATTTTAGTTGAAGAATGAAATATGAAGATAATGAACATACAAATCATTTGGTTCCTAAAACTTCAGATGTGGTAATATAATGTCCCACAAACCACTTCCCTTTGTCTGTCCCTTTAAAGAATACATGCTAACCTTGTATGATAATTATTCCATTCTATTACCTTAATCATTTCATTTCTTTGAGACTCAGGGTCACGTCCTGCCATTGGAAGTATTCTAATCTTCTGAGTCTTGGAGCACCTGTCTGCCAAAGACAGCGTCATCTTCCTGTGAGTGGCGCTGTCTGTTGAATGAGGCCTAAAAGAGAAAAAAAATCATGCAAATCAATTAATTTTGTTGAAAAATTCCAGAAGCCACTTTACAATTTTTGCTAAGTTTTAAAAGAACCACCAACCTGAATGTAAGCTTGGTTTTGAATACAGCTTGACCTTGTAAACCTGTTCCCTGTCTGATAAAGAGATGGTTGTGGTCCCCTTGCAGTGGTGCTTTGTATACATCAAAAACTTCATTTCCCAAGTGTAAAGACATACTGTCAGAAAAAAA
>NC_092859.1:129017579-129038950 GCF_032062135.1 Pyxicephalus adspersus
AAGCTGCAATATATGACTTTAACTAATAAATAATAATAAAGTTTAGATTTGCTTTTAAGGTTTTAAAAACAGAATAGGTTTAGTTACAAATTGATAACTATTTTTTGGACTTGATCAAGTACATGGTCATGTTTAAGCAGTTGGAGATTTGCATACTCTAGCCATCCCAAATAAATATCTGTATAAAAAAACTGGCTGATCAGGTTTCTCAGAAAACAGTAAAAATCCCTAGAATTAAAACGCTAACCAAGGACATGAAAATTGCATTTATATATGTCCTCTTATTTTTCACCTGTCAGTGCACAGGTAGAATTGCTGCAGTGGCAGGGGATTGCTGATGCTTAATAAAGAGCTGGAGCAATGTGCTTCTTTCACATGCTTTTCTTAACTTATTATCACCTTTAATATAGCCAAATACACATTCTCAGTCTGAAGACTGGGTTCAATACTTGTACATTAAATAAATGTAAGAATACTGTATTGTATAAAAATGGGTGCAAACGCTGCCATAGGAAAAAAAGATTCCTCCAGATACCTAACAAGAGCTGTACTATAGCACAGTCTTCTAAAACCAGCTCCAGCCTGTAGCAAGGTTGGCATTTGTTTCTGAGATATAAAACAAGTTACCTTTAACTTGAGCCTAGTTCTACCTTCTTCATCCAACATTTCTTCATCTTCAAATTCATCTTCATAATATTGAGGATCAAAAGGTCTACAACATAAAATGGTTTAGGTTAGACTTGGATAAATTGAAATTCAATATACAGAAAAAGCTATTTTAATCATTTATATTTGAAGGATGAAACAAAGTACAACATCCAGTATTTTACCTGGGCTCAACACTGAGAAAGTTTGGAAGTTTGACAAAGTACAAGTCATTCCCGAGATCTGTGTTCACTTTGGGGATCTCTACTTCTATTCTGGTTTCGGGAATAGGTTCTTCCTCTGGCTGGTCTTGATCTAAGCCATCCTCATCCTGAAAGCGTTGTAACAATGTGCAATTAATAAAAGATAAATAAGAAATAAACTGAAATTCAAATCCTTGTTAAACAACAAAAAGACACACAAATACATATTTCCAATGGATTCTACATAACTTTTACTACATCTTTAGAACAAACTACACAAAGCAATAAAAAAACACATTGGAAAATACATAATATGTAATAACCTATTCCTAGGAGTAGGTGCATGTAGAAGGAATAAGAGCTGTTGGCATACAGTACACATCTCAAAAGGAATGTCAGTGTAGGCCTTGTCACAAAGTAATGGCACCGACTGATGACAGCCCTTAAAAGCTGACTATAAATTACATTTATTAAAAAGGCTATGTATGAAACTAAGGAATACTTACCATAGGCTGCCCAGGTGTGGGAGGCTTTTCCTCTCCATCACTGCTTGAAATATCATCCGCATCACCAAAAAGATCAGCAGAATCTTTCTTCTCTCCTATTAAAACAGAACATACAATTATAGAGGAGAGTGATGTAGAGCTGCATTAGGGGTCTGGGTCAATTGGTTTTTAATAGTGTCAGAACAGCCTCCCTTCCCATAAAAGTCAAGAGATGCAAAAGCAGCTTGAACCAGCTTAGAAAGAGGTCAAACACTCCTCTTAAAGTGGAACTGAAGTTCCACTTTTAACAACTGGCCATCAGACAGGTTTTTATTGCCAAAAGTGACGTGTGATGTCCCTTCTGCAATAACTGTTCTTACCTGTCTGACTTCTGCTCAGCTGAAAGGAACAAATCCTAAACAGATGATATAAGCAAGCTGAATGCAAGTCACTCTTCATCATTATAAAGAGCCTCCTCTGCATCAAAGAATACCAGAATCCTTCCAAGCACTTTCTGGGTTTCCAGGAGACGCCACAACCTACAATGTGTCTCAGATTGGACAGCACTAGACTGTGGGATTTTATGGGCAACTTTCCTTGCAGCTGTGCCTATTCCAAACTCGAGGCTTTCTGAGCTGACTGTAACAAGCATTTATAGAGTAAAGGTGGAATGCCCTAGATGCTTTTTGCCATTAACTAATGAAGCACTGATAAATATAAATGATAGTGAGATTTTGATGTTGTCGTGTAATAATTGTCATTATCTTTTTCTATTGCAAAACACCAATTCCTAGGTTATGGAGACTGGGAGATGTTCTGTAACCCAGTCCAATGGTGACAACCACTTTTCCTAAACAGACAGAGTGTTGTCAACCTAGGACAGAAAATATTACCAGTATAAAAATAAAAAGTTCTTCTATATCATGCTTGGTGATGTTTTTTAGTTTATAACTTTGTTTTCTGCAGTTTTAACAAGCCTTTACAGTGTTCAATCCAAAAAATTTTAAGCCAGGTGGACTGACATTGTAGGAGGTAAGCAGCACCTGTATTGTGACCTAACTCTTCAGTAACCACCCAAAAGCAGCCAGGTGGTTACTGAAAAGTGCCAGTTGGTGCCCCCAGAAAGTCATTTTAAACATTGCCAACATGTGAGCTAAGGCTTGTGGTTGTGGCTAATTTTAAATAAATAGGATCTTCATACCTTTACCAGTCTCTGCATCGCTATCTTCATCGGAGTCTGACGCTATTGCCTTCTTATGCCTCTGCCGAACAATCTCCTCTTCACTATCACTTCCTTTTCCAGACACTGAAAAAATAACACCAGGAAAAAATAGGAACATAGTTGAAAGATCTCGATGTTTGAGCACTGGGACAACTAAAACTAGAAGACAAAATACATTTCCAGCAGGTATAGTCTTGTATAACCAACCTGATTTGTGATCTTGTTCTTCACCATCGGAATGCAAAGCATCGTCGTCTGAGTGATGCCGCCTGTTTTCTTCATCATCTGAATGTTGTCGCTGATCATCATCATCATCGGAATTCTGCTGCTCATCATCCGACCTTTGTCGTTCAGCTTCATCATCTGAATGTTGAATCTTTAGTTCTTCATCGTCTGATCGCTGGTGGTCATTTTCCTCCCCATCCGAATGTTGTCTCTCATAATCAGAATTTCTGTGTTCATTGTCCTCATCGTCTGACTGGTGCCTCTGATCGTCACCATCAGACTGGTGGTTTTCATGGTCATCTCCATCAGACTGTCTGTGCATCTCATCATCTGATCGCAGGTTGCCCTCATCATCGGAATGCTGCCCCTCATCATCCGAGTTCTGCATTTTTTCCTCATCATCAGATTGGTCACTTTTATCATCCCTGGCCCACTTCTCGTCCTCAGAATGAGCTTCTTTTTCCGAGCCTTCACCATCCGAGTGACGGCTGCTGTGATCGGATTTGTGCCCTCCATCGTCATCATTGTCTTCATCATGATAATTTTCAGAACCGCTATGCTGTTCAGCATCTGACTGATCGTTTTCTTGATCGGAGTGAACATTACCTTCAGACTGATTATCTGATCTGTCTGAACGATTGTAACTACCACTGTGCTGGGATCCAGCATCGTCCTCACTGTCATCCCCAAACAATTCTTTATTACTGTGTTTCACTGCCGAATGTTCATCATCATCGTCCCGTTCACTGTCACTTCCAGAGGGGTTACTAACAGAACCAACATTCCTTGGCTCTGAATCAGAGCCGGACCCAGAATCAGAGTCTGAAAATAAAAGATTGGTAATTAACATTAACAAAAAAAGTCTTATGTAACATTTTAGTAAATGGCGAACAATGATTTCTCTTTATAGTTGTTCACACATAAGCCCTTTGTGATCATCAGCAGAACACACAGATACATAGGAAGAAAAAAAACAAGTCAATCACGTCCAGCCACAAAGGAAATAAATAAAACATACTAAAAGCTTTACTATGTTAGAACAATCTGTGTTCTACTGGGGAGATTTCCCTCCACTTCCTGGTCCAGGGATACAACAGAAAGTAAGCAGAGGAGGTCTATTTAGCTGTCATCGCAAAAGGTGCCAGGTGCCAGATGTCAGTGATCAACCCACCCGGGTGGGAAGAATTGTAGGTGGGTGGCAGCCCCTGTATTGTGACCCAACCTAAGAGTAACCACTCAAAAACAGCCGGCTGGTGCACCCAGCTAAAAGGGGCTCGGGAGAACACTGCACTCATGTACAAGAGTTTTCCCTTCTTTGCTACCCTGGTTTGCTGGATCGCCCTGGTTAACCCATAATATTCTATCTTCACCAGTCTTAGGGAGGTTTAATAAATTAGGCCCCTATGTACTTATATGTACTGATCACTTCTTCTAGAACTACTACGATCTATACACAGGTCGCCGCCACCAGACCCGACGTCCGTCTCCAGATCCCCGCCACCAGACCCGACGTCCGTCTCCAGATCCCCGCCACCAGACCTGACGTCCGTCTCCAGATCCCCGCCACCAGACCCGACGTCCGTCTCCAGATCCCCGCCACCAGACCCGACGTCCGTCTCCAGATCCCCGCCACCAGACCTGACGTCCGTCTCCAGATCCCCGCCACCAGACCCGACGTCCGTCTCCAGATCCCCGCCTTATATAGGACTTATATAGTGGAATACCGGAGAGGAGGAGGTTACAGTAGTTCAGACGTGACATGATGAGAGTGTGTACAAGGAGTTTGGTGGTCTCCCCAGATCCCCTCCATCTGATCCAAAATACAGATCCCTGGTCAGTGTGTCCATTTGCATAAATAATAGGAACCCCAAGACTGTCACCCCCCTGCAGAGAAGTATAAGGTACCAGTACAAAGCAAAGCATGCTGGGACTTGTGGTTCTATAATGTATAACGTGTCACATGTCACCTAAGTACACCTGTACACAGGCTGCCACCCCTGAATGCCCCCACACATCCTCCCCGGGAGGGCAGCCTGTCACCCCTATGGGCCCCGGAATCAAATCATACACTAGTAGTAATGTATAGGAGCCTGCAGAGACCCACAAGTGACTTAGCCACCCAATACCGCGCGCTCCCCCGGTGGCGGGTTATGTGACTCTCTCCCCTTCACACTCACCGTCTCTTTTCTGCTCATTATCAGACTCCGCATCGCTGCCGAACAAACCCTCCAACATGTCCATGGCCGCGAGCCGCTGCCACCAAGCGAGGGAAGCGTCGTAAAAGCGGAAGTGTCTGGCGAGCCGGAAGTTGGCAGATGACGTAAAGAGAGCACGGGGCTTCCTGTACGGAAAGTGTGTGGCCTGGGTCAGCATAGAAGATGTATCATGAAGTGTTTCCATAGCTACAGTGAACCTAGAGACTACACATACAGGGCAAATATTATGACAGGTCCACTTTACAGTCACAATAAACCTATTTTTCTGTAAGCATGCCCCTATTCATTTTACAGCGCCACATCATATGTTGGTGCCTTAAAGCTGAAGTAAACTGGGAAAAAAAAACCTTTACCTTTGCAGATCTGTCAATCCCACCAACTTTTCCGACCACTAAATACTTTTAAATCCTGTGGACCATTATTATGATTTTTTTTAAGTAAATACATTTAGTAAAATAATGATCTTCCTAAGGGTGCCTGACAAGGACTGTGGAGCCTCTGATTCATTGACCAGCTCACGGTTTTGTCAAGTATTATTATTGTTACTATTATCATTAGTTGCATTATTATTATTTGCTTTTTCTCACTCATTATGGGTTTATTTCATTTGAATCTAAGATAAAACAAGAATTGATAGTTTATCCACAAAGTAACAATTTTTGTTGACTTAAATTTTTAAGCTTATTTATAGTAAAATAGGTATGCTGATTCTGAAAGTTAGTTTTCTTCTATCACGTCAGGTTGTTTCACACAAGACAGTGTGGTCAGAGGTTGTGCGCTGCTCTACATAGTGATTAAGCAGATTTTATTTTTTTATATCCACACATATTTCCTTTCTTTCAGATCATGTCTGGCTCTGCTGTTTCTCGTCATAAGTACCTAAACAACCCATTTCATTTTGTTATATCTGTGGCAGTTTCACCATTCCCAGTCAGGTGAACATCAGCAAATTTGTAGAGCAAGCCTATTTGGCATATTTCAAAGTTAAACTTTGTGATCAAGATAAGTCTTGGGCCCCTCATAAGGTGTGCAAACAGTGTGTTGAGGGTTACGGATGTGGACAAAGGGAACACGTGATAAGATGTCATTTTGTATACCTATGGTTTGGCGAGAGCCAGGAGAACATGTCAGTGACTGTTACTTTTGTATAGTGAAAACTTCAGGATATAACAAGAAAAATAAATGTAACATAGATTATGCTAGTCTACCATCGGCTATAACCCCAGTGGCTCATTCAGATGAAATCCTAGTGCCGGTTTTTTTTACACCATCCTCTCTTGAAGAACATGATTATGGTGATGAGCTAGGTGACAACAATGATGAAATGTTTGAAATAGAAGAGGACTCTGTAAGGGATTTGATCATCACGAGTTGAGAGATTGGGCACAAGAATTGGGCTGTCTAAGAAAGCTTCAGAATTCCTAACCTCAAGACTTTGTAAGAAAAACTTACTTGAAAAAGGAACAAAGGTATTGTACTTTTGAACCAGAGAAATTGCATTTCTGCAGTACTTTAGAACTGACAGTGGCTTTGTGTATTGCCATAACATACCTGGTTTAATGGAGGAATTGGGAATTCCAATCTATAACTCAACTGAATGACTATTCATCGATAGCTCAAAGCCAAGCTTAAAGTGTGTCCTCCTTCACAATGGCAATATATTTGGGTCAGTCCCAATTGGTCATTCACTTTCTCTTTGTGAAGAATATGCAGACATAGAAAGTCATTGAGTTGTTGCAATATCACCAACACAATTGGGTCATCTGTGTTGACCTTAAAATGGTATGCTTCCTTCTTGGTCAGCGATGCAGATACACCAAGTATCCCTGTTATCTGTGCATGTGGGACAGCAGAGCTTGTGAGAGGCATTGGGTGGAAAGGAATTGGCCTCCAAGATCTGCCCTAAAACCAGGTGATCTAAACATTCTACATGAGCCTCTGCACACGAAACTGGGTCTAATGAAGCAGTTTGTTAAAGCTTTGCCAAATGAAGGAGACTGCAGTACCTCATTTTGGTATTTCCTAGCATGTCATTTAAAAAAAAATAAAGGCCGGTGTGTTTGATGGACCACAGATTCGGCAGCTCATCAAAGATGAACATTCCATCAGGACAATGTCGGAAGTTGAAAAGAATGCTTGGTTATCGTTCAAAGCCATTGTCAAGGGCTTGGAGAGCTACAAAATGCTTGGTTGCAATATGAGCATCAAGATGCATTTTCTGCATAGCCATCTTTCTAACTTCCTTGAAAACCTTGGTGCAGTCAGTGATGAGCAAGGTGAACGATTCCACCAAGATTTGGAGGTCATACAAGGATGGTATCAGGGTATATGGGATGTACATATGATGGCTGATTATTGTTAGAGCATCTGGCGGGATTGTCCTAACACTGAACACTCCAGGAAAATCTTTAAACGTACATTTTTACCTTAACCGCTTACCTGATTAATTTTCAAATGTTTTACTTTAAAAAAAATGTCAAAGAGTAACAATAAATCCTTTGTATGAACTCAAGAAATTTAAATAAACAGTAAATTTAAGTTATTTCATTATTTTTTCATTGTACGTAAAATTTGTATGTTTTTTTGCAAAAATGGAGGGTACCCTGTATCGTAAAAACTGGATGTGATAGCAAAAAACTGGGGTCATTTCTGGATTCACCACCAACAAATTATTAAAAAAAAACAAATGTAAGATCTAACTCAACAAAAAATGCATTCCCCAGTGTGTGCCACATCCCAGACTTAAATATCTCAAACCAGCTCAAAACAAATGAAGGGACTTTTAGGGCACTTAAATAAAAGAGAAAAACATAACTTTTGATAAAATATTTTAAAAATCAATACAGTTAAAATTACATATAAAAAATTGTCACAATAACATAGTCTCATAAAATTCTGACACGTTTTGCGGATGCATCCGCTTCCTCAGGAAAAAGCTGTTGAGACCCATTGAATACAATAAATATATATTTCAAAAACAATGATGACAACATCTTCTAATTTTATCCCTCTATACCAAGATCAATGCACTTACTTATTTCATTGAAAGTACTTAAAGCGTACCTAAACCCAAAAATTTCACTTTACATAAAAGGGTAGACAACCCTAGGAGCCTTTTCGCACAAATAGAAAAATTTGCCAATCTCACACATGCGCAGTGAGATTGGGAAATTTTATTTTCATCCTATGTTAACCGATCTCACCCCTGGGTCGGGTGATGTAGGATGAAGAACCAGGAAAAAGGGGAGGGACCAGATGCAAGACACACCCAGATGGATCGGACTGCCCTGCATACAATACATATACATATGTATTGCGCACATCCTATGTGGAGAAGGTATCCACATTGTTTTAACTCCATGGCAGCACTAAAGAGAATGGGGGGGCAGCAATGAATGACTAGGAGGAATTGACTTGGGGAAGTATTTATAAATAGAGCCCCATTTGTCTTATGCAACAATCATCTGACACATATGTAACCTAACACTTGCATATGATCACTTCTTTTTATGTCTTTTATGTTGTACCTTGCTTTTTTGTATGTTCCTGCTATATAACTGTAGTAGAAATATACTCTAATTTTCTGATGTACCAACCCTTGTGTATATCCCCTAATTCACAACTTGGTTAGATTAGTTTGCAAAACTGCTGCCTTTGTCCTGGATTGCTGGGTTTACGAACAAAATGTTACACTAACTATATGCAAGAAAGCCTTTTGTGTGCTAGAAAGACAGATCACTGGAGATATTTGCAAGGCAAATGGTCTTTTTATGAAATGGTTTACAAAACAAATCAACTATGTTGGTAAGCGGCACTGTGTCCCTGGATATTAGGATTTAGATTTTTATATTAGAATCTGACCCCTTTTTATTTTTTACAACTGGTCAAAATGATGGAATCTCTGCTCCTGGAGGATGTTCATTCAGTAGTTTTACTTTCACAGAAGTTAACTGACACGATTATTTCACCTATATATTTTTGGACTGGAAAGGTTGATCTAGAATGGGACCATTGTGTACATTGAAAACAGTGCAAAAATTTGCTGGTCCATGCAACTCTATCAATATCCAAAAAATCTGGTGAAATATCAACTTTTACTGGTATGTACCAAGTACAATTTGTATTTGGGAGCTAAAGGTTGATCCAACCACCCTAGCATATTGTTTAAACCCTTTCACTGCCTGGAGCCATCATTTTCCTATTTCCATGTTACAATACACATTTTTGGCCTACGGATGAATAAATCCCCCAAAGAAATATGCATTTTCTAAAGCAAGTAGGCGAGGTTGTGCCAAGTGAATAGCAAACTATGGTACCCAAAATTGTGCATAAGTGGCATTTTAAAAATCTACGGGACTCTTATAGATACCAAAGAACTCTGGCCCTGGACTTATTACTCTTACCGCCTTATGTGCAGCAATACATACCATGTGTAATGTGGTCATTGTTTTTGTATGCATGTTTATATACTTATACAATATCAGGGGTTAGTCTGATCCTAGAGGGATGGATACACCTGGAAAACACAGAGGTTGAGTCCTAAACATGTGAATACAGCTGCTTGGATCCTATGTAAAAGCTGACAGACTGCTGTGAAAATGTGCATTTACAAGCCACTGATGCCGAAACCCTTATGGGCAGTGGCAGGGTTTATGTAACAGTCAGTACAACTATTAAAGCGGAACTATAGTTCTGCATTTAAAATGTGTGATCGGACAAGGCTTTGTTGCAGAAAGAGGCAGGCAATGTCCCTTCTGCAATAAGTAGTCTTCCCTGCCTGATCACTGTCCTAAACTGTCAAACATTGAAATGCTCATGTCACATCCGGTACATCCTGGCTTCCCCCTGCGCCTTTCGGGAATGAATGATCTTCCAAAAGATTGTGATCAGACAGGTAAGGTTATTTCATTATTCTGCAATAATGGATCTGTCTGGTTGCAATATTTAAATGTTTATGTTTCATTCCACTTTAGGATCAGAGATTAACATTCACAAACATGAGCTGATAGTGCCTAAAAGTGGAACTTTTTAACAAAAACTACAAACTGGAAGGAATTTTATCAAGGAAGAGAGATACTATGTATAACCAAAAAGTCTATTTCCCCCACAACATACTGAGCAATGGACAATTCTGACATCTGCTGTCTTAAAATTAGTTTTGCTTTAAAATCCTGCAAAATGCTCCGCAAATTCTTTGCAAAATCTTTCTTTATACAGTGTTGTTATACAGGCTGACACCCATGCAAAAGATGACCTTGCAGAACCTTCCAACACTTCCAGTATGGTTGACATCCTATTACCCCCTGGTACTTCCAGTTAGATCAGGGGTGGATGATGGGTGGGGTGGATCACTTTTTGGCTCAGGGGCCACAGCAAGTTTTAAAATTTGACAGATGGGCTGTGCCAGTATCAGATGGATGGAGAGTATATGTATGAACTGGATATAAATTATGTGTAAAAGCCATTACCTAAAAGAAAACCTACATTAAAATTACAATTTGAGTGAGAACAGTGTAGTTGGTCTTTTTTTTGCCAGTGGACAATTTTGTAACAATATTTCACACAACAGATTAAAAGGACCAACTGGTGGTAGTTTGCCCATGCCTGAGCTAGACCTTACGTCACACTACTGAGTCTTGTAGTAACCTGGGGAGTGGTGGGAGAAAACACAACAAAAGTGGCAATGTGGGCAGCGGGAGACATGAGGAATATCTTCATGCAGGAGTTACTTTAGTTTTTAATAAAACATACCTTCCAGCCTAAAAATGCCATCATGTAAAGAATATTTTTTTCAGATAGGATGCTTTTTCCAGCAACAATCCGACCATTTTGTATATTTAAACCCTCTGCACCCCTTTTCCGAGCACATCCTATCAACTAAAACAGCTCCCCAATCACATCTCTTTTGAGACTGGCATATTACCCAGAGTTAACAGCATGGGATCAATATTTTTATCTACGTAGAAATAGGGCTTTATGTCAGGCATAACCATTTATAGAAAAACACATTTTGAAAAAAAATCTTTATTTATAAATGCTGAAAACATAAAGGGCTTTCACTTGAAGACAAAAGACGTATATATTTTACATATGATATTCTTCTACCACAATACAGTGTTTGGCACCCTTTATTGATGTATAAACTATAACAAAACATACAGCCAATGTACACAATTTCAGCATCTAATTTAGGAATGAAAAAGGAAATAAAATGCTATGAAAGTAAACATGGAGTTTAGACAATGAAATCTAAATAGGAATGTTTACCGGGGCTATCCCTTAATTCATGAGCACAGTAAGACATATTCCTGCTTTTATAATGTAAAAACCACAGGCAGAAGCGGTTAAGACATAAAATAGCATACCCAGATATATACCTGCCTGGGCTGTGATATTTGGTACATTCTGTTTCCCTGAAGTAAGGTAAATTTCTCCTTTTTGTAGCTTGTACAAAACTAAGACATTTCTGCATGAATGATTTGCATTAAATTCAAAGAATCACCCAATACATTACAGAAAAAGCCATCATGATGGAGGAGTGCTTTTCATGAAGTCTGCATCAGTTATGATAATTAGGAACAAAATCCAGCAATTAAGTATAAAAAAACATATTTTCATATTTTCATATAAAAAACATATTTTTTATAAGTTATGTCACCATTCAACATGTCCAAAACATAAACTAGGGCAAAAGCTCCTAGTTACAAGAATCGGCTGTATTTTTTCTTCTAAAAATTTCTCTCAAAATTCAATGTATTCCAAAACTGGACCCAGAGATTAGAAAATGGTATGATATAACTAATGGCCAAGGCAGCCCAATTCAAGTCCTCAAGGGCCAAAAACACATTTACATGGGGGGGGGGCACCTTTATATTCACTAATTTAATAGAGAAAACTTTATGAGGAACCTGGGTTAGCTGGGCAGCCCTAAATATGTCAAAAATCCTATTCAGTAAAAAGCATTTTTTTTAATTAATTGTGTCTGCAGAGGTCATGGATACCCCGCAGATATCCCAGCTGTTTGCAGATACTAATACAATCGGGGTTATATATATATAATTGTTACAATACAAACAATTTACCTCTGAAACTGATGGAGGGGTGAAACCTTCAGTGCATATTGTTCCCTATCAGCTATGAAGTGGCTCCCTCTAAACAATGCAAAATGGCACAATACATTTCCACCGTACAGGAACTACTTTTTATTTAATTTGTTAGAATCATGTTATCTCTTCTGATCCACCATACTTTACACACCAGTGTGTGATTGTCATGCACTTTTAAGATAAACCCTATTTGTGGTTACCTATATATAGCCAATGCAAAAGTATCATTTTTTCTTTTTAAATCCGAATGACCATAACCTGATATTCTATCATTGGAAGTTACTTTATGCCCAAAAAATTCTAAATTGGTCGGAGCAGCCATTTGGATTAATATATATCTGCACATTCTGACCCATTTTCCGAACATTTTTTACCATTTATTACATCACCAATTGTATTATTTTAGACAGCTGTAAATTACTGACATAACAGTACTGAAGCTGCTTGTATCCATAACATTCCCTTTAATAGTCCAGCACGTAACAATATTAGGCTTCTGTCTTCATCACCTGACAGCACCTTTGATGACATCTCTTTGCTAGTTTTTCGATAAGAGATTTCTGGGGCTATTATTATCAATCCATAAGCAGACATGAAATTGCAAATATCCAGTATATGGCTCTTCAATTCATTGTCCGAGTTTAAACTAGGAATAATAAAAAAGAAGCAAGGTTTGTCTAATATAATGAAAAGAATGATCAGATAATGCTTTGCAGTTTTCCAGTATCTTCCCTTCTTCCCAGCCAGGTCCGAGACTCTGGAGCTGAATTTTCAGCAATCGATCACACTCTTCCAATAATAAATAAAAGTTATTAGAAGTCCCCTTCCACTCTTCGCTTACGGACTATAAAAGAAAAAAAAAAACAGAAAAGTTTAATGAATCACATTTTTAGGAAGTGTCTGAGCAGCATTTTCAAATCTTATTATATTTTGACGACAACTTTCCATGCCACTATACATTAAGGCTTAGTCTTTAGAAAATATGGGTAAATCTTCACAGTGGGATTAAAATAGGTCAGATTGGTTTTTATTAAGTTATTTCCACCCTCTGTGAGTTTTCTTTGAATATTTACAGGGACAGATAGGTAATTATGGTATTTTATGTACCAGTAAATGACCTATACTGTGAGTACAATGGAAATGACGTGGGCAGCACGGTGGCTCAGTGGTTAGCCCTCTGGCCTGTGCAGTTCTAGGTCCCAGGTTCGAATCTCGGCCAGGACACTATTTACATGGAGTTTGCAGGATCTCCCCACATTTGCGTGATTTTCCTGGTTTTCTGGGTACTCCGGTTTCCTCCCCCACAAAATTGACCCTAGACAATATTTATGACATTAGGGGGCATTAGGATGTGAGCCGCTTTTGAGGCAGTTAGTGACATAACTATGGACTTTGTAAAGCCTTTATCCATTGTACCCACTGTATAAGTCATTTACTGGTACATAAAATACCATACTTAACCATCGGCCCCCGGTAAAAATATGCTGGCGCTATATAAATGCTGTATAATAATAATAACAACAATATGACAACCCTTTCCCTCCATACATGTAATATTTTTATCATTGCCGTTAGTATTGCATCACAAATCACATATGGTAGTAGCACACGACAACGTGTGTACAAATCATTGGATCATGCTATTAGAATAAACACAACATATGACTGTAAACTTAACTCCTCCAACGGTATATGACCGGATGAATGCAGCCAACACATTAAAATGACCTCAAGGACACACAAAATTATTCTGGATATTTAAACAAGGTTTTAAGAAAGCAGACATGCAAAACACAAAGCAAACAGATAATGGAAAGAGATGCTGCAATTTGACAGCTCTATAACCTGTGTCCCTGTAGTCAAGTTTGAAGAAATGCCAGTAGATGTGAAATGACAAGCATTCGTAAACTCCTCACTGAGAAATGTAACACATTGGAAAGAAAAGATATCAGCAGAAGAGACTTAACATACAGCTGGAATTAGATAATGTCCCTCCCTGCCCCTAATAAGCAAATTAGATCTTAATGCTAAATATGTATAAACATTTGTAGATAAAAGTTCCCCCTGGCAAACACTAAAGCGTCTTGTAGTTCCAATGGCTCTGAATATTAAAGTTGCAATTTGCATTCAAAGCTGCACAACGATATTTGAAATGCATCCCTGGGCCAATCAGAAAACATCTTATATCAGCACAAGAGACATCTGATATAATCAAAAGGTCTGTAATTCTTAAACATAAATGATGAGAAACATAACAAAATGTTTACAATGGTTCATTTATGGGACCAAAAGGGAGCAAATAAAAGAAGTTTACTGTTAGGGTTTACATACACAAACTCACAGACACCTTCGTTTGAGTAAGCTGTATGCAGAAGAGAAGTTGGGTCCCTTTGCAATGAGGGATAAATATATCTATCTGGAGATTGCTGAAAGTATTTGCAATAGTCTCAATAATGTGAATTAAAAGTACATCCTGCCTTACCGAGATCATTGTTCTTTGTTATGGCGGCAGCTGCCCTTGCCCGTGGACCTTGCTGTGTAAAGTGATAGCCAAATTTAAGAATAGATGAATTTTCCTCCAGCAGTTGAGCAATCTTCATCTCCACTTCAGTTCCCAGCTGTTGTCTCTGTTTGAAAATGGAAAAATAGAATTAAAAATGACTATGATAGCCAAGATGAAATGGAAACTTGTATTATTTTGTCTACCTTTGAATGTCTTAAGAAATAATGCAAATGTCCATGTCAAAATATTAAATCACAGAACCTTTTTGCATAATTGCTTTTGTTTGGAAAAAAAAAGCTTTTAAGAATGTGACCTAAAATTGTGACATAATAATGCTCAAGGCTGTGTTTAAGCTATAACAGCTCATTTTGATATTACTTCAAATAACAATATTATACCCATGGTGTGTGGTTGGGATCCCACTATAATCACGTAAATAGTCAAAACATGATCAAAAAGTACTGAAATTCATTTGTATTGCTCTGTTCTATTTTGTTTCATGAAGGCTTTGACAGATTACTGCTACGTATCAGAGTATATGTCATATTTAAGATGAGTAATTTATTTTTCTTTTTTTTGCTCATACGAACCCAAGGCCGTTATGGGTTAATAGGATTCCTGTGTTTTATGTTTG
The DNA here is from genome assembly GCF_032062135.1 of Pyxicephalus adspersus. Taxonomy (NCBI): domain Eukaryota; kingdom Metazoa; phylum Chordata; class Amphibia; order Anura; family Pyxicephalidae; genus Pyxicephalus; species Pyxicephalus adspersus. Next base: position 129,032,819 of record NC_092859.1, read on the forward strand.
AATTTTTAAATGTATGTTTGTTATCTCTCTTTGAAAACTCAAAAAAACTGATTGACACAAAAAGTACTGAAATTCTCTGTGCTGCCACCAACATTTTGATTGCCTGGTTACAAATTGTTTCTACCTTATGGTAAAGCCAAACTTCAGGTAAACAGCTAACTGCACACCTAAAATATTAAGGGATTTGTATCATTGTCAATATTTGTGACAATATGTCCTCTTTCCACCCTGGCATGCTTACATAACAGTCAAACAGCAGAAGCAGTAGACTAATAAAGTCATCTTCCTATTTTCCTTTTATGCACAATGGTGTATAGCAGCAGTCGAAAACCTTTGGAACTCTCAGACTACTAAATTCATAATTTTAAGTCCCGCGGACCATTATTATGATTTTTATAAAGATAAATACATTTGTAAAATATGGGTCCTCCTAATGGTGCCTGACAAGGACTGTGGAGGCTCCGTTTTATTGATCAGCTCACGGTTTAGTGAAGTATTACTATTGTTACTATTATCATTAGTTGCATTATCTTTGGTATTACTAAAGAAATGCAAAATATTTGTTTGCTTTTTCTCGCTCATTATGGCTTTATTTCATTCGAATCTAAAGCTACGTACACACGTTCAATAATTCTCGCCCAATAATCGGCTCAGGAACGATATCGGACAAGAATCTGGAGTGTGTACAGCACGCGTCGTGCATCCTCCGAATGATGGACAACGAACGATCCTAATGCAAGGAAAAGGGAAGAGAGTGCAGCATGGTGCCACTCTGTCGTTCTCCCCTCTCCATAGAGCAGCACAGTGCTGTATGTACGGCACTCGTTCATGCATCGTGCAGTCCTAAGTTGTTGGAAAGGATTGTGAATGATCCTTTCCAACAACAATTGCACGTGTGTATGCAGCTTAAGACCAAACAAGAAATGATAGTTATCAAAGTCAAAATATTTGATGCCATTAAATATATCAAAGAAAATACACATTAACCTCCCTAGCGGTATTCCCGAGTGTGACTCGGGGTGGAAAAAATTGCAAAAAGCGGTAATCCCGAGTCACACTCGGGGTACCTTTGAGGGTCCCTCTTACCTTATCCCCGCGCTCCAGCGGCGATCTCATATTAATAAAACAAAAAATGCAAATAATGTACAAATGTTTCTGTGGACCACAAAAATTTTCTTGGGGACCACTGGTGTTTAGCATACCTGACCAGATCCTAGTCCTACCTTTCCCTTTCCCAGTCTTTGATATATGGAATTGCCTATACAGGATCATATACAGTTTAAATTCATCAAAATGCTTTTAATGGCTTATTAATGAAGTGGTTACAAAGTGAACCAACCAAAAGGTACCTAAAGACAAGTCAGACACATCTTTGAAGATTTTTGCAGCACATATCTCACAAATATTATGCCAAATCTGCCACTGAAAGTGACACCAAGAAAGTCTTACCTGATTGTCAATTTTAATTTCTCGTAAAGTCTCATTCTCTTTTAGTGCCTCTACCAATGCCAAGATACCGGTTCCAGTGACAAAGTTGGATTCAATATTTAAACTTTTCAGACTCCGGTTTACTTTCAACATGTCAGCAAATGCCTTAGAACAAAAGAACAGGATTATTATACATTTACCTTAACAAGATGCTAGGACAACCTAACTTTTAGTTGATTTTCTACTGTGTCTGGGCCTGACCACTGCAGATGGCTAAAACATGACAAGGAAGATGTGTGGACATCCCTTTTCCCCCTATATGTTTATTGCTTTTTTAATATTGAATGTGAATTTATCTGGTCATTTTTTGTCTAAATTGTATTAATAGTTCATTTTTAAAAAAATACATGCCAAGCATATGAATATAAAACTACTGAAGTAATAAAAGTAGCCACGTCCAAAATAACTATAAATAGCCCAATGCCGCAAAAATCAGATTTCATTTTGTAGCAATATTATCTAACAATAATAAAAGCATCTCTATTTTCTTTCCATAGAATTGCTGAACTAAGATCACATTAACAGAATTCAGATAAAAGAAACTCATTACGCAATATTTACCACTGCAACAGGATCATTGCTTCTTGTTGCTGCAACACTGAAAGTTTTAACATGTGTGTTTTTTTCCAAAGCCTTTGCAAATTCCTTTAAGGTAGGAATTGGGATATTCTGAAAGACAAAAAGGAAAGTTGTAATGCTCAGATAATCATTTTTTGCAGTTAAAATGTACTGTAAGCTACATTAAAACACAGAATACTACATTTAATGACAGTGTTCAGTATATAAATTCCTTTTTTTAAATCATACAGACCAAGGTGTGCAGTAAAAGGGACAATCACAGAGTATGGGACAAACTATAATACCCAAGGGGCAAATAAAAGTTTATCTTCACAGAATTTAAATTTTCCTCAACCTAAGCGGTCACTGATCGTGTTCAGTTTCTTTATCTCTCTCTCTCTCTGCAGGCTAAATGTTGGGGCAGTCAGTTCATGTCATTCAGCCTCCCCCTAAAGATGACCCCTCTGCATTGGGGTGGGGATGTGACTCCCATTGTCAAGACCATTGCCCAGTCTGTGAAAGGTGACAGGGTCTCTCTGAGTTTAGTGGTTGGTTTTAGGGAGTCAGCTGTAAGCTTTTTTTGTTCAAGTCCCCAGAATAAGTAATAAGGGATGGTTCATTTGCTGTACTGCCTCTGCTTCCTGATATGGATATGGATATACATAGAAGGCATGATAGCCCAGGATGCCCCAGTCTGTGATACTACAAGGTTCATTCTTACACATCTACAAAGTGCACCCATAATATTACCTTTATGTTATTCAGGTTAACTTCAACTAATCGTGGGTCGTTGTCTCGGATTCTTTTTAAACTCTCTTCCACATTGGTGGGATTTGGAGGTTCATCAAGCACAGGCCTTAGTGGTTCTGCTTTTACCACATCTAAAAAAATTGAAAATATACAAAACTTATAATAAGGTCAATATGAGTTTGTAAGGGATTAGTAGTTTGGTGGTTATATGGTGGAGAATACCCTAGCCAAGTAAAGAAAGTAAATTAATGATCACCCTTTAATTAGAATTAGTCACCCCCTAATAAAGAGGCGACTTCTTATTGTGTGCACTGACATCCACCCAGCCAACAGACTTGTGCTGGCATTGGTCTCTTTTCTTATGCATACATACTGCAATTAGAGAGCATGCAGTGACTATTTCACCCACTCTTCCTAGTTTTAAAATGTTAAATGAGGATATTTATGTGGCTTCATAGGAACCAGGTTTGTATACTATTGGGAATACTGTTACTGTTTGGTATAGAGCAATATTACATTGAGCCTAAAATTGGAATTATCAGGGAATGAACAAAGCTCAGATGTTATCCTGATCACAGAACCTGGAAATGTGTATTGGCCAGTTTTAACTAATTGCTGTTCCCTTAAAAAGAAGTCTTGGGGTATCTGCTAAGTATATAATTATCCATGCTGCGTGTCAGACATTTCTATAAAAAGAATCATCTCCTGACCAGCATGCCTATAACTTGTTACTTCAGTAAATGTGCAAACCTTTACGACTTACTTGGAAATCCTTGAATATCATAACCATTGCTGGTGTTATTAGGCAGCAGATTGTGCATTCCAAGGATTGCTGAAAAAATAATCAAATATGTAACATGAGTTTACATTGTGAAATGTCAATAAATGACCTGTCCTATGCACATATGGTTACCAGTCCTTACCATATGTTATATTCATGGGTCTATGTTTTCACACAAGATTAACACAACTTTAACCCAAGATTTTACAATGAAATCCAAGTTATTAATAATGTTGTGTTCATCTTAACATCTTGATCCATAACCAATAACAAAAAAAAATATCATATTAGACTCATCTGTTTTGCCATTTTTTAAATATATCTGATTGCCGATGCAACCTGCAGAATAAACATTCTGACATACGACATACCCTACTAAAAAACAGAAGCCTAATAAAGGATGCCAGAAATTATTTGAGAACTATTACAAATACATACCTGAGATCTGGCCTAGGCCTGGACCCTGGAGGTACTGCATTGTTCTCATGCATCATCACTGGTTGAAATCCCACAAGAATAATTTACTGCAAAGCACCAGGGAATATTCCTGCAGGATTTCAGCTTTCCCATAAGGCAGTAATGAGACAAAGTAGTGTCATCTGCACCTTGATGGCCAGCAAGTGGACCTTGTATTTTTTTTTTATAAAACATCCACTTTACAAATTTAAAAGAAATCTGACAACCACATTTATTCAGTCAAAATGCTTTTTACAATCACTTTAAAATTCTGTCTTTTTTAGAAGAATGTATGGTTCATGAGCTGTTCTGCCCTTTTAAATGCTAACCTGCAAGATCACATAGCTCGGTATCTGTGGCACTGCTCAACGCCTCTTCCAGCTCCGGATCAAGCGACAGCTTCTCCTCTGTATGGAAATCTTTGGGCTTCTGTTTAGGGACAAATATTTTCCCTGAAAAAAAAAAATTGTAAAAAAGGTGAACTTTGAACCAATCAGCTACAATGACAAAAGAATGTGCAAATAATATTTGTCCTGTAGATGGCGCAATGATCACTATCTGGATATTCATTCATTATGCAATAAACTAGTTGTAATGTTTCCCTCTTATAATTTCTCATTTCAGGACACAAACATTTCACAGTTGCTTTTACCGTAGTAGTGTACATACCTGAACTACTAGATATCCCATACCAATATTGATAAGCCTTTCAAATTACAAATCATTTTATGGTAAATGCTGGAATACATGTTTCTACAACCGAAAACTAGTGTAGTTCCTTTGGGGGTATTGATAATGTACCCTGAACATGGAGAAAACCTCTCACGAATAACACACACACAAAAAAATGGATCTATGGCTTGTTTGTGGAAAGGATAGTTGCCTAGTTGTACTGATTACTATCTGGCATGGGATGGGTGTGATGTTGCGTTCCGGAGGTGCATTGGGGTGCCATTAAAAAATTGGCTCTACAATAAATTTTTGTGTGCATGGCGTGCTATTAGGTAAACTTAGACAATATTTACACTATTATAACAGGAATAATATATATATATATATATATATATATATATATATATATATATATTTTTTTTTTTTTTTTTTTTTTTTTGCAATAGTTATATTTTTTTTACTCCCCTAATGTAAACTACATTGATAGCATCGAGGAAAGTAAATCGGGGACTGAACATGCTCTCAGCATGTAAATATTTGCAAGCTGTGCATGCTTGTTTATGCTGGAGTGCTGTAATATATACGTAGTATTTTGTAACAGCCACCACAGAATTTCTGGCACACATGAGAATCACAAAGAGGAATAGAGAAATACATAGTATATATCAATACACATTACATACATACAAATAGAACATGTATTATTGTAAACACACAATCCAAATAGAGACATCATGGCTGAGTGCATAGGAAGGCAACAGCAGTCATCACATCTGAATACATGGCACAGGAAGGTCTGTATTTACTAAGTGGTTGCTCTTTTAGATGAGGCTCATCCAGATATTCTTGTTTGACAACTATATCCTCTTCTGCTATAGGCACCTTCCATGTCTGGTGCCAGCAATAAGAACTCAGATGTGCATCTGTCTGCTGCCTTTCAGCAAAGTAGATTAGTGGCAGTATTACTGACCAAGGGAAGTCTTATGTCAAACTAGTATAATAGAGCTGGTGATCCTAAATTTTATCCTGGCAATGATAAAGATTTTAAAGCCTAACTGAACCCAAAGTTGAGAGAAATTTTAATAGTAATCAGATTAAAAACTGCATAAAAAGATCACATTTGTATAGTGATATTGGTAAGTTTGGGGTATAGAACAACTTTATGCTTCTCTTTCATTGGGTGTTTATATTTTCTTCATTAGTTTGGTAGAATCACTTTTGCAGGGCTGATGACCTTTTCTAAAAAATGAATGGAAACTGGGGAGGTCATGGACAGCTATGCAGCTTCGAGCATGTTGCCGATTAAGTCTTGGAGGAGCATAGGCAGGTAAATTAGACTTCAGGATGATACTGGGTGACAGAGGAACTTTTTCTAGCGTACTTGAACTTAAAGTTTTCCTTTGATGCACTACACCAGATTTTTTAAA
>NC_092859.1:129040015-129041501 GCF_032062135.1 Pyxicephalus adspersus
TAAGGTTCACTGATGAAAGTGTGTCATCTCCAGCATTGGAGTGACTGACCATTGCACAGGAATGGATTTATCTGACAGATACAGCAAGGAACAACAGAACGCCAACATTTTCATACAAAAATGTGCCCAAAAGTGGATAAATAAATTTGCAGGTAAATTCAGGTTATACCTTAATGTTTTGTGCAGAAACCCACAGCAACAAATATGATAAGTCTCAACAAAAGACAACTTCTAGAAAATTTCTGAATGTCATGGTTTCGTGTACTTGTACAATAATCCATTGCAGCAAGAATTTGTAAAAAAAAAAAAAAACTATTCAATCTGAGCTGAAACAAGTATTACCCACAGCAAGCAACTGGATTCCATGTTTTGTTGCCTTGTCTCCAGTGAACTGAAATCTAAATGGCTTCCATGGCTTCTGTATGATACACATCCTAGGATATACCGGAATAACCATGAAGCAATTACTGACCTTTATGGAGTATTTCGGCTAGAGGGCAATCTAAGACATTACTTTTCATCTTGTTTTTTCAATCCACCAATCCAAACACTTAGGGATTGAAATAACTGAATGACCTCATGCAAAACAAACCAGCCCGAGTATTATTGTTCTGAAGTGTTTGGACAGACTTGTCATATGTAACACAGTGTTCACACAAACACCCAAAACCTCACCTAAGTAACCAAACACACAGTGTGAAATCAGATGGAAAAGCAGCTCCAACTACATCTCACAAACCAAAAATGTTTTTACAATACATAGGTTGGATGAGACATTATGAACAAGCATTAGATTCTATCTGTACATCAGGTAGAGTTTAGAAGAATCCTAAAACTATTCCTTACATTAAACCAATCTAATTTATTTTTATTGAAGATTTCTAGTGCTGATCTTTTATTAGAAGTATTAGCCTTTTTTTTGTTCCCAATTTATACAAATATTATTCTATGAGACAAACAATGATCCAGTCTTCGCTCTTTTGCCTAAATCAATGTTACCATGGCTTGCCAGATGTTTTCTGAAGTGTGGGAAGTGTGCACATGGCTGCACTGTGGGAAAACACAGCTGGGTGCAGGATTTACATACAGGTCAGTCAGTATAGTAGTCTCAATCTAGTGTCTGTTACCAGCAGCAAACATGTGGGGTAGCTTCAGCTGTCATATGCCATAGCGGTTTTACTAGCGAGTTAGGGTGCATTTCCCACAGGGGTCACCAGGCCTTTTACAGAGGGCAGACTGCCAGGATAGGAATAAATTTGTGTGCATGAGGTGCCCTCAGGAAGGCAGGCGTAAGTATGATTATATGTGCTAGGAAGCGACAGCTAGCACAGCAAAGTGTTATCTGTATAGACCAGGGGTCTGCAACCTGCAGCTCCGGAGCCGCATGCGGCTCTTCAGCCTCCTTGTTTGTGGCTCCCTTCGGCTGCCGCGGGGAGATCTCTGATGGGGGATCCCCTTCCTCCCAAGACACTGCGGAGGAGGGGGA
>NC_092859.1:129043402-129044744 GCF_032062135.1 Pyxicephalus adspersus
GTTAAGGCAGTTCTGGGATACGGTAGGCACTATCTCACAAAAGTTTACAGAATATGGAATTCCAAGGGCTCCAGCCTTCTTGCTTCATGTATAAACCATGATGGTCAAAACCCAACAGAGGTCCCTGCCTAAACATTTGGTGACAGCAGCAAGATCCTGCATTTCACTGCTCAGGAAGTCTTCAAAATTATGCAAATGGAGGATCTCACGTCGAGCATTTTAAGACACCCATGCACAATTCTTGGACACCTGGTATGATTGGCAACAGTTTGTGGGATCGTGGGATATATGGGGTCTGCTGCCTCACAAGGTGTAACACCTTAAGATATAAGAAGGCCAGCCATAGGCCAACTATAGGGGTTAGCTAGGTAACAAGTTCTCCCCATATGGGTCTCTAGCTGCACTGTTGTGTTTGTCGTTCTCTTTAAAGTGGTATAATTGCAGTATTTTGTACTTCTTTCAGATCTGGATTACTGTGATGACAATCAGACTATATTTGTACATTGATGTATTGTGTTTTTTTTTCTTTACCTTAAAATAAATAAAGAATGTTGAAAAAATAAATGTATTATTAGAACAAATCTGGCACATCTTTTATCTATCATAGAATGAAAAAAGAACAAAGTCGGATAATAGCAACTTACCATAATCAATAACTGTCCTTTTTTTAGCAGTACAAGGTTTTGGGCGATTTTACATTTTTAAAGAATAAACCCCCTGAGCAGTTAGATTTTGCAGACACCTGCTGCTGTTCTATTATCCGCCCCTCCACTAACCTCCCAGCTACCTGGTGTGACCGGAGCTCATCAGCTTTCTTCTTTTATGGCAAAATCAGACTCTGATCCTGCTTTAGAAGCATGTAGACTAATGAAGCCATTGTAAACCAATTCCACAATAAAAAAATCTATTTCACTGTAAATACCTTTGTAAACATAACAGAACAATAAAACCTTTAGGAAAATCTGACTATTACCACATGAAAGCTCAGGAAAGACACAAGCTTCAGAAAAGATTGAATAAAGCTTTTCTGGCAAAGAAGCCTTTTCTGTGGTTTACTGTTCGTCAAAACACACAGAACCTCCTGTCAGTAAAGTCGGGGCAATGAACAGCTGTATAAAACCAATGCAGCTCCGACCTCATTGTGACAGAGCCACAGTTACTGCCATTATAAAAGAATCTGCTAATCCTAACGACATTGCTTTCCAATGGCCAAGCAACTAGAATATACCATGGTGGTCAATGTACCTAAACATTACAGGATGCCAGAATTTTTATTCATTCTACCACTACACTACAAAAGGCTTTAAGGCTTATTTTAACCACCTGAGCGTTACACTGATTT
>NC_092859.1:129046752-129049859 GCF_032062135.1 Pyxicephalus adspersus
AATATTCTCTGCTAAAGGTGGCACAATGGCTCAGTGGGTAGACCTCCTATCCTGCAATGTTTGGACCAATCTCAGGTTTAAATCCCCCTAAAATACCCTTAAACTTGTTATGAACTTCAGATTGTAAACTCATTTGTGGGGACCTTTTAAGGTCTAGTATTACTCTTAAACAAAGTTAGAGACATTACAATGTAAGCTCAGAGGTACAGTTAGTGACACGATTACATCAGCGTTATATTACTACATGATAATAATAAAAGTGGAAAAACAGACCAATATTCAGGCACAGATGTCTATTATAGAAATCAATAAAAACCGCCTTTCTTGACCTTTTCAACATGGGGGAACCCTTGCAACATGGGGGAACCCTTGAAGTAACTTTTAGGTCTCCAGGGAACCCCCGTTATAATTACTAAATACACAGCTCACAGTACATTACAGTACATTATTGTGGTCAGTGAGAAGAATGTCACCTTACCCTCCAAAAAGATCATTGGTGTCACTGAAACTGACCTGAGAGGCATAAACTGCTTATTCTTCAAGAAACCCCCAGCAAACTTTGGAGGAACCCTGGTTGAGAAACACTGTATTAGGGGCTCATTTATTATTACAAAAAATATATAAACTAAACAATTACAGTGCAGTAAATGTAATAAATTATCATCACCCAGGCAGCTTCCATCGCATGCAGCAATTTTGAACTGAATGTAATTTTAAAATGTTTAGATGTTTTCAAGTACAGATCTATATATTCCCACTCTATAGGTTGAGTATCTGGATATCAAACTATAAATTCAGAATCCCCAACACACCTGCTAAAATTAAAGAACATACAATAAACCTGCACGAGGAGAGCAAACACAATCACTATTCAGGCAGTGTATAAAGCCACACGGATGTCCATATATAGAAATATTTATTTATTCTACATTTAGATGACTGATCACATTTACTCATGATTATTATTGGTTAATTTACAAGAGAGTTTTTCTGTGACTGTCAATGCTATAAACATTTTTTAATGTACCTCCTGTTAGATTTTTAAGGGAGTTTAATACAAAAGGTTAAAGATGCATTTCATGGTGCGATTGTATTTCACATATTGTGTACACAAAAAAAAGGAGGAAGGTAGACAAAGCTGGCAATGAATCACAGGATTCAACACTAAACATTCAGCTTGATTCAGTAAACATTGTACTTCCATGTAAGCAATACTCAGAATATTCAAGGCTGATGCAAATAGGGATAGTGTTGTTGCTGGCAGCTCCGCCGATGTCAGGACATTTAGGAAAAACAAGAAGTGTCTGAGTGATCTTTGTCTTCTCACAAGTAAGGGCAGGGTCTGAGCAGGTGATGGCAACTATCTGATTTCATGTATGAACAAGGTGTATTATTTATCAATTTTTCCCAATTCGACGAGTAACAACACGGCCCGAATCTTCAGGACACAAAAAAACAAACTGTAATCACACATCAATGATCACATGAAATGCTACAACAAAAAAGTGCTCGACTGCCGGCATGTATTTGTTTCTGCAATATCCTGAGTATGCAGCAAAAAGTCAAAAGAACCAAAAAAAACAGTACAGGAGCAAGGATGGTGGTTGTGCCTTATAGAATGACGCACAAAGGTCACAGGAGTGCCATCAGTCATAAAACACAACTCAGCCTTGACTATGCTATCCACAGACATAAAAGAGCACAGACGATGACATAACATAAAATTACAGAATAAATTCCCTGGGCCCTTTGGCACTTATTGTGCAGCCCTCGGAGCCCTTGCAGACAGAAGTCTGCGTTTCTTACCTTTGTGCTTAGGCCAGTAAAGATAGAATATTTGGAATGGGAATTATTTTTTTCACACCACACCTACGCTTTTCTGAGCTTTCCATTCCTTCTTTTTACATATATACAGTTTTCTCCAAATAATAACAGATTTTGCTAAAAGAAATATCAAATGTGGTACAAATAAAGTAAATTGAGCTGTAGGGAAAATGTGAAACCATTGACTTGTAAGGGGGTTGTGATAACATTTAGGATATGACTGTCTCTGGAAGCATGTCCCCAGTCTCCAAAGAATCCAAGCATGTATGTAAAATAACATACACAGCATGTCTGCAGTCTCTTAACCTTCATTTCCAGAATGCCTGTAGTCTCCAATAGTCTCTGTTGTACGTCTGCAGTCAGATATATTTACCGATTAGGTGTAGCATGCCAGGAGCTGCACTTGAGACCCAAATGTATAATGGACACTGACTTGCTGAATTGTATACCAGGCCAAAAGTTTATTGTGTGTGTTTGTTGGAGGGAGATTGAATTAGAACCAGTCAGAGTTTTATTGACTTCCAGGGCTCAAATGAAACATTTTCCTTCAGTTTCTAGTCAGGTTAAAATTTTACCAGACAGAACAGGGGAAAAATCTTTAATAACAAAACAGACACTTTTTTTTTTTAATTAGTAGATTAGGGAAAGGCTTGTATTGGAGACAGAAGGCTGTTGAAATTACTGTCACCATAACAGTGCCATTATCTCTCTAACAGAGCCCAGATAGCAATAAAAACCTGAGAGGGGTTCCAATATCCCTCCACCAAATCTAAAACTTAAGTAACAAATCACAGTAAGCAGAAAATTATTCCTTTTAATCTCAGATTTGAAAAAAGTAATGGGGACAAATAATAATATTAATAATTATAAACAGTATTTATATAGCGGCAACATATTACGCAGCACTGTACCGTATTAAATATGACTGATTAGTTGGATTCAGATCTGGCTCCACAGCCCTAATTATATATATCTGTATTTTGTCCAAATCCTGTAACAGAGCAACATTGCCGTCTGTTCTGCAGTAAAATCAATGCAGCATTGTCACTTGTTAGACATGGAAGACTTGATTAAGTCTTGTTTTTTTTTTTGTTTTTTTTTAATTAAACAAAATTAGGGGCTTACCCCAACTGAAAATAAAATTATTACACCAAGACCTTTTTTTCTCTTTTGGAAGAAAGGTTTAGTCTAAACCAGGGGTGTCAAACTCAAATACACAGTGGGCCAAAATTAAAAACTTAGACAAAGTCGCGGGCCAAAGTTGAAACTGAAATAGCACCGCT
>NC_092859.1:129051037-129056262 GCF_032062135.1 Pyxicephalus adspersus
AGCTCACAAACAGTAAATGCAAACATACACTGTAAATACATTTTTCACATTTTAGCCCCCCAATAGGCATCAATATGGTCACTGTGCAGAATTATTTTATTTTTTACTTATTTCCATTCTGTGTATGACTGGGTCATATAGGGAACCACCTAAATTTTGAAACGTTTTTTGTATTGTGACATGTATCAAACTACATTTGATAATAAAGCTTTGTATCAGAATGATAAATTTACTTTATTTCATAGATCTGTATTTATTTATCAACTCGACTAACAGTTATATTGTCAATCTTCAAATGTTTTTAGACATAAAAAGTTATATTATAAAGTAATAGTACATCATCTTGGCAACACAATAACTACAGATAATCTTTATAAATGAGACCCATAGGACCCTGGATATTTTACAATTATGACAATATAAAAAGTTATATATTCATCTAAACTAAATAGAGACTCGTGCAACCACAAGTAATGGTACCTACACATCAAACAAATCCACTCACCCTTACTGTAACAGGATACCAGAGACAGGGCAGTAATACAGTAATCTCCCCCTCTGCTCTTTACTATAACAGAGAAGAAAGATTCTGTAGTCCAAACGTTTACATGCCCTTTAAGTGTCAGTGCTGGTCACACAGCATACAGTGGTTTATTTATACATATGCAGTAACCATTATGGTATACAGTATATTTGCAGGGACCCTGTAATGATAATGAAAACATTAGAAGCACTGTATATATTAAACATTCAGCAATATTTGATGTTTGGTTATCATACCTTTTTTTTCCCCTGTAAATGGCACATAGTCCTCCCTGTCTTTCTGTGCAAGTGCTTCCTTTTCCAAATATTCCAACAAACCTTCCCTGTCAAAAGGACCTGTGGCTTCCTTTGCGGTCTGGTCCTTCTGTCTAAATCCTGCTGGCAGCAGTGCATTCTGTTAAATAAAAAAAAAATCTATTAGATTACAAGGTTTAGGATTTCCAAATACTTTCACAATATCATCAATGCACTTTATACAAAGAGGTCAAAAACGCATTTATCACCTGCCACTTTTTAGCACACAGCGAGTATCATATAGGAATTCAGGAATGCATATTCCACATGGTCATGTTTAAAGAACTTACATTAACCATTACATTTATCTCCAAGTATGCTGTTCTGTTAAGCATCATAGATCTTTCTATATATGTGTTTGATTGCATGGTGTCTTTTAAATGGATTGTTTTTGTACTTTATGTACTTTGGAGGACATATTTCTGAAGAGCAAGGGTTCTTACTGAACTTCAGGAAGAAATAGAAGGAGGCAATTCTGAATGTATGTCAATGATATATTATTAATATTATTATTTTTATTACACAGTATTTATATAGCGCCGACAACTTACGCAGTGCTGTACAAAGTCCATAGTCAAGTCACCCATGTCTCCCAAAAGGGGCTCAAAATTCTAAAGTCCCTACCATAGTCATATGTCTTTAATACATACTCTTATCAAACTGAAGGGGGAGGAGGAAGGAGTGATAGAATAGTAATAGTAAGGTGCTATGAATCGAAAATCCCACATCGAGCAGAAGTAGTCATTGTGCTCCCTTAAAAAAATAAACCTGCCCTGATAATGCCCACAAACTGAGTATTACAGACAGGGAATTAGCATAACATATAAAAGTAATTATTTCTCCCCCTTTCAATATTTATATTACATTTTTATAAGGTTACTTTAAATTATACAACATTTAAGATGGGAAGACTGCTACAAACATTATAACCTAAACCAGTATTACTCATCCTGGGTTCTGTTGCTCCAGAGGTTGCTTGGGGTTCCTTGAGCAATGAGAAATTTGTGCTGTTCAGGTCAGTTATACTGACACAAGTGATCTTTTTGGCTTTCTATAAGGGTGACAATATTCCCACTCACCATCACACTAATGTACTGTGAGCTGTGGGTATGGTAATTGTAGCAGGGGTTCCCTGAAGATCAGAAAGTTATTAAAAGAGTTCCTCAAGCTAAAAAGGTAAAGCAAAACCCCAACTCAGAAAATAGGCATTACATGTTTACTAGGTATTTCTACACATTGTAATTCCTATGATGGGAGGAACTAACTTTACAGTTACAAGGCTTGTGCATACAGCTTATCAGAATGGAGGTTTTGCATGTTTCTTCTGAGTAAGCAAAATAAGCATTACAACAAGCCACCAGATATGTAGATAATTAGGGAAATTGCAACTACAGTAACCAAAACAGATGAAAAAAGTTTGCCTGAAGTATGACTGCATGCGATAAATGGAGGCTTTAGACAGTCAGAATCTTCATGTTCTTTCTTGCCTGAAGCCCCGGGGAGGGCCCGCGCTCTACAGGAAATGCAGAACAAAAGCTAAACAAAAACTGCTTCACTTACAGATCTCAGAATCTTATGGGTGCAGAGTTGGATATGTAGAGAAGATAGGCCTAATCTCTAAAAGTGCTGCAATGAATTAATCAGACTGCTTTCCAAATTCTGCCATACATTTGAGAACAATCAAAAAACACCAAAATTAATTAATAAAACACAATGTCACATCAATGAATATACATGGTAACAAATAATACACTTTTTAAGTAAAATGTATATTCTCCTATAAACCCTGCTTAGTCTGGGACCAATTTCCATCCTCAGATTGAACATTGCTGCAGCTCTGTAAACTATTTTGCTATATTTGGTTTGAACCAGATGACGTCCGCCAATGAAGCAGGTTAAGTGGAAGCAGTCACGGAATTGGGTAATTACCAGCTTTCCTGCCTTTCAAAGAAACAATTCCATATGTTATATTGTGTAATATAAATATACAGTCTATCACCGGACCAACAGATCAATTGGATGTACTTCTAAAGAAGCCAGTGAATTTACAAGGAGTTTTCAGCTTAGAAACTAAACTGCATCCTTTCCTACTTGGTTCCCGCTGACCTGGAGCCAAAGGTTGCATTTCATCATTTTTATATACTCTCTACCCCAAAATAAATATATAAAACAAACTAAACACCCTAAAAAAAGCAACCTTGCCAATATCTTATCTCTACCTCTTGTTTATCTGTGGTTCTGTGGTTTGAGAACTGTCCCCAGGCAAGTGTAAACGTTGCCCTGTTTGTATTACCTGTCTGGTCTGTCACCTGGACTGCAGCGTACAGATCAATGGATTTGTAAGCCAAAAAGAGAACAAAGTCAAGGTCCTAAATTTGGATACTTAATTTTACAATTGGGTCTCTGGAATCACATTTTTGGAGTAGGTGTCTTGCTTTCAGCCTTGGTTGCTGCTCTCTATACTGAATATTGCTGACTAACTGTAGAAGCTTCCAGTAGTATGACCCTGTGGTAACAATACCAGGAAAGAATAGGGTATGGTAATAATAAATAATGTTGGTGAACTAAAGGGTTTTAATTCCCGTTATGTTGTTGGTGTCGCCATTTTTTCTCCATCATTTACTTCCATCATCGGCCATCTTGATTGGCCTGGCCAGGATAAGATAACTCCCACACAAGCGCATGAGAACTCTGAACTTATTAAGCGGCAGGAGAAGCCCTAATGTGCCCAATATCATGGCAATCAATGAATTCTGACAGCCAAGTATGCTTATCGCACACGAAAAAATGGCCTGTCTCTTTCTACCTAATGGCAGATTGTTTAAATGGAATTTTAGTTCCACTTTAGGGCAGAAAAAGAAATAACTCAACATTTGCAACAGACTATATAAAAACAAATTAGTTTGAAACTAAACAAAATATTTAGGAAACTATTTACTTGAATGCTTTACTAAGAATTTCTTTTCTTCTTTTCTGAGAATCCTCAGTAACAAAAGTGACTTTTTATGATTTAAGATTGCACTGTAAAGTTTTGGTTTCTCTAACGATTTGCCTTAATTAGTAACTATGAAGTGTCTACATCATTGCTTAGAAAATAGATTTAGATTGTTTCCCTGTAGCATATCATTCTTATCTGTGTAGCACACTTCCTTTGTTGGCAGCCCGTTTCTAATACCAGTGATCATTACTGTAACAATAAATACAAGGAACACCTGCAAATTTTTATTTGCTTCTTTCATATTTAGGGGATATGTATATAAACACACAATTATGATAAATATAATATTTTTTTTAACATTATGCTTCATCTTTTTTTAGAGCTATGCTATCATATCGACCTGCTGCCTGAGAAACAGACAGTACAAAATTCTAGCATATGATCTCTAAGGGCTGGACATCATTTCTGTCCCTGCTGTAATGGAGCTGCTATACCAGGACTATTGACCTCTTAAAAAAAATACCACACAAGTGTAAGCTAGAAGCTAATCAAATTGCATCTTTAACAACGAAGTGTAGAAACTGAAAGTGTTGAAAAGTTTTACTGCACTTTGCAAATCACTACGAGCCCATATAGCATGAAGTAAAGCCAGGTGACAGCTTGATTAGCAATCTAAAAAAACACATCTTATCAGCTCTTACCTCTGGATCAAGTTCTTCCAAGACATTTTCAAGTTGTTTTAGATCAGCTTCCGAGAGATTACCGAGCAGCTCATCATCATCCATGTCCCTATACTTGTCAAAGTCTTTCCGAAGTGCTGCGGTCATGGCTTAGGCTATTCTGCTACGTGTCCCCAACACCTATGTGTGAATGTATCACTGTCTGGTTAATGCAGCTATAACTCTGTAAAAGAATGGGAAAGAAAAAAGTTCAGGTTATTACCAATTGGAACTTTAGGCCTGACAGCAACATAATCATAAATTTGCTGCATATGTAACACATACATTATGAGCAATAATAAAGAGGAAATGTTAAAGTTAAAAAAAAAAAAATAAAAAAAAATAAGGTATTGATTGCAGAAGGGACAGGCAACTTTTTTTATCTTTATTGGCCAGGCTGAAATGTCATAACTCATATGCAAGTGTTTTGAAGAAAAGTTTGTGAACAAGCAGGTAAGTTTTATAAAAGAAGAACATCACCTGCCCTTCTGTAATAAAAATTCTGCATGAATGTAATATTTCATTGTGGAACTATAGTTCAACCTTAAATCAGGACATTCAAATGTTTTGGGTTTTTTTTTGCTTTTTTTTTTTTATTTTGTTCTACTACAGATGCCAAAAAACAACTGACATTTATTAACAAGAGGATCTGTCACTTTACCTTTTAGTAACAAGGTGTCTGTCTTTATAGAAAAAGACTGCTGTAAAGATTAATGGTAAATAAATAAATA
>NC_092859.1:129056311-129127757 GCF_032062135.1 Pyxicephalus adspersus
TTTGTTTTTTTTTTTTTGTTTTTGCTTGTTAGTAGCTAGTTTAGGTTAGGAATACATTTGAAGTATATTTGGTTATTCTATATAGATCTTTGTAGACTCTTTGTAACTTTCACTGTTTCTGATTTTCTTAATATTATTTTTAAGTGTGTTCTACAGCATAATTGATAAAGCGGTCCATATAATATTAAATAAATGTTGTGGTAGGTCAGGTTATCTGTCATAATTTCAACAAGTATTTTTGTTTCCCCACTCAGCAGTTTTGCCATTCTAGTATAAGTAGCAGGGTTATTTTTTACCTTGAAGACATGTTGAAACCTCTGCCCAACTTTTGCTTCGGTTTGTTTAAACTTTTTTTGTAACTTTATCATAAAGCTTTACACCAAGTTAAAAGACTGCAGCATCTGAAGGTGCTGACACTACACTATCGACCCATTACCTTGCTTTATTTTAAACTGATGAGCCACCAGTCTCAAATAATTCTTCAAGCAGACCAACACATGGAAAACAAATCGGCATTAAACTCCTGGCCTTTGTCTTAAGCTGGCCACACTGTTAAAGTTCAATTGAGGAATACACACAGTATGCAAGTGGCCAGATACTCTTAGAGAAAACACCTACAATTTACAAAAAATAAATATAAACTGGCCAATACTTAAGTTTATTTGAGAATTAGGAAATGGACGCATTCTATTTATGAGAATTTAGAAATACTTTTTGTAATGAAACAATAAAAGTGATCTATTTGTACAGAGCTAATAAGTGGTAGCATGTTAAACACTGCCTTCATTCATTATTCATTCACTTTTTGTAAAAAATGGATCCGCCAAGAAGGAGCGCTGTACATCATCTGACGTGTGTACATAGCCTTAAACTCAAAAAAAAAAAAAAAAAAAAAAAAAACACACACACAAACAGTGAGCATTAAAAACAAATAAACATTACATTACAGATGTAACTCTTCCAGTGTATATTAAATAGTAAAAAAGAGGAACACTTTCCTCTCGCTGAATAAATAAATTAGCATGTAATGTATATTCATCAATAAGTCTGCACAGCAAACCTGCAATAACTAGTGGAGAATGCAATATGTGGTTGATTCATGACCCTCAGATTTTTTTTTCCCATAGTCCCATTTTATTTTCCTAGATCAAATTATATAACCTTCCAACGTCACTGTTCATTAATCAGAAAAAAAAAAAAAAATAGAATCTTAGGGGGTCATTTATAACGGGCAGTGAAATGTAGCAAAAGCCCTATGAAATTCTTTCTGCTTGATGGATTTGATAGATGGAGCAAAGCGACCTATAAAATCCAATGCGATTTCAGTGTTTGGTTGTTGTAAGCTTTGGGACTTCTCTATCTGCTTTAGTGATTTGGTATTCAATTGGTTTTAAAGCAAGGAACACCATGATAAATATGTATATATCTATCGCCAATTGGCATTATACATGGCCAATGCCTACAAACTATATGCCTAGAAGGTTACTTCGCAAGTCTTATTATTTCTTTTACCAAAATAAAATCTTTAAATAATTTTTTACATTTTTAGAGAATTAGTAAATTTCCCTGAAGACCATCAGTAAAGGGTCAGAAACTTGATAAATAACGTGAACAGTGCTTGTGATAAATGTAAACCTTTAGCTTCCGAAACATGAGGGGGAGAGGAGTTTTTCCGGTCCACTGTAACACTGGAAACATTAAACAGTCATCAGCACAGTATCAGGCTTGGAAACTCCTTCCTGTAACTAATAACAGAGTGTATTAGAGCCAAGGTTTCGCTGTACAAACAAGCGTGCTATTATATTGTGCTGAGCAGTCAGGAGCTCTTTTTACCTTCTTCATAGAAAGTTTAACATCTTATATTTACAGAAGCCTTTTCATGGTCACTACATTTGATGCACACATGATAACCATGTGCCCAGCAAATACACAGAAATGAAATCTGTGCTGTCTATGACTCTGAACTTGCTGCATCTTGTCTAATTGCAGTTTTGGTTTTTGGTTTTCTCAGAATTCCCATGAAAAACATTCATTTAGACAAAACTATAAACAATAAATAATCCACCCCCATTTTTATGTTTCTGAAATGCGACTGTGAAAATGAGATGTAACAAGGAAAATACTTTTCTGAATAGAGCATAGCCAGGTTAATAAAGAATCATAGACCTGGTCAATAGCACCGTGAAATATCCGAGGTGGTTGCTAAACTGTTCCTGGGAAAGAAACCAGTCTGCACTTGCCAAGGTGTTCAAGCATGTCAGAGCCTATTATTCTGGGACACAGTGAATCAAAGCCCACACCAGACACAAAGACGGTAAAACAGGTGCCGAATGTTTAAGACATTCAAAAATAAGACTTATTCTTACAAGTTTAAACTCACCCAAACACAGAGCTGAACAAATAAAACTTTTATAGTGATCAGGATAAGTGAATGACATCATTGTACAGAAGCAAATTTATGGACAGAATATGTTTCATGAGCTTGTTTAATGTACAGTGCTGCATAATATGTTGGTTCTACCGTGTTTCCCCGAAAATAAGACCTAGCACTTTTCCCCCAACCTGCCCTAATATAAGACCTACCCCGAAAATAAGACCTAGTAGAAAAAAAAAAATACTCACCGAGCGGGAGACAGCGGGCGTACACACTCCGGAGCCGCACAAGCCGATGCTTGCCTTGTAGTTCCAGCTCCTGTCACAGGCGGAGTGATATTACATGCACTTCGCCTGTCAGAAGCCAGGAACTCGGCTCGCGTCTTCTGATAAGGTAAGTTTTTTTTTTTTATTTTAACCAGCACAATTACGGTATAAAAAAAAAAAAATAAAATAAAAATAAAAATGTGAGCAATCATTGCCCCAGCCACATTTTGTGCTGATTTTAGGTTTGTAAGGACAAGCTGGCTGATTTAATACAGTAACAGTGCAAGAAGAGAAATGCTGAATTCAGTAACCAATACCGGTAGCAATGAATCAATGAAGAGTTTAATTTACAATTGGGTCACCATATAAAACTCTCAAATGTACATTGTTCTACATGAATATGGTAAGTGTTTTTTTTTCATTAAAAAAAGTATATAAGACCTACCCTGAAAATAAGACCTAGTGTGTTTTTGGAAGCCCAAAAAAATATAAGACAGTGTCTTATTTTCGGGGAAACACGGTATATAAATGCTGTTTAAAAATAATAATAATAATAATAATAATAATATGTGCTTGCACACTGCAATACAACCACTTCCCCTCTGATTTTAGCCATAACGTAAATCAGATGTAGCCATGTAAAACCCCAATTAGGAAAACAAATGGCAACATACATTCCCCAGGATCCCCAGATTACAATGAAAACAATGTGGCTACATAACGAGGGACAGGATTTGTAGTCACAGGACAAAGGGTGTGAGCAATTGTCTGACCACAATCTGTTACCAGGAAACTAAAAGGCATAAAAGGTCCTGGCTCTACAGGTAGGTGCAAAGCTATAGCCAAGCACTGCTACACAATCAAGCTTGGAATTTGTAAAAATTTAATGCAAAAGATGGCTATTTACTTACATATATTAATATTTTCCAATATAATCGCTCTAAGAATTTGCCCTGCTCAATTTTAGGTTTGGGTAAGCTTTTAAAGGTATCTTAAGGTTAAGCTTAACTCACC
Source organism: Pyxicephalus adspersus (assembly GCF_032062135.1). NCBI lineage: Eukaryota > Metazoa > Chordata > Amphibia > Anura > Pyxicephalidae > Pyxicephalus > Pyxicephalus adspersus. Next base: position 129,059,966 of record NC_092859.1, read on the forward strand.
TAGCAAGTTTTCACCCGTTAAACTAATATTACATGTATGTGAACATACACATTGGAATCTGAGATTGTAATAGATGGAATCTTTGTGTCAGCTTAGCTCTGACACCAACATACACCAAGCTAAAGGCTACAATGTGAGAATAATATCTAAAGGGATATTGTTATTAGTATACAACTACTCTCCCTGTATTTACATATGCCAGAATATTAATCTAAAGATATGTAAAAATATTAGTGGGTTCCAGTGGTAAAGAGATCCTAAACAATATAGGCAGATATCTCAGACCTGTTAAATGTATAGCAGATGAGAACCCAATCACTAAAATCTTATATACTCTATATACCAAAGTTCTTATCCTCGGTCACTGTATCCCCTTTAGTCCCTGGTCAGCAGTGAAACACTGAATTATACACATAGTGGCATTTGTCTGCTCTGGTAGGCATAGACCCAGTCCCTTCTTGGCACAGTTAGTGTCACAGGGTTTGGACGGATAGAAACCAGTTCTGCAGCTCCAGACAAGTACATGGCAACATAATAAAGGAAGGCATGGGGGTGTTAGCTAGAATAAAGGGGTAATCCTCCCAGTCAGTGACCACCCTCTGAATGTGGGGTGGGGAAGGAAGAAAGGAATACCTGCCATAGTATGCCAAGGTAAAAAAAAGGGGCCTCAGCTTATATTCTAATTGTACTAAAATATATACAGTAAGCTTCCAGATACAAGGTGACAGCTATGTCCCAATTTTTCTTTTGTGTGGTTACCCTTTCATACAGACCAACCATGAGGACATACATTGCACAGAGATGTCCTGGCATTGTCACCTTGGAAAATCTCTCCATGGGAAATTACATGCACCTTTATAGGGTTAAAAAAACAGTGGAGTTATTTAATATTAGGAACATAGTAAACGTTTACTATATGCAGCGCTTTCAATGAACAACATGCCAACTAGTTATGGTTTAGAGCTATTTTAATGTTTCCCCCATGTAAGGCCACATCAAAAATAAAAACAGAGCAAAGCAAGTTACTGGCAGGCAGAGATCCCGAGCAACACATCAAGCAATTACATTTAAGAAATGCTGTTTGCATGGTTTGGGGCCCATCTATAAAGGAGAAATTTCCTAAATCCTTTACCCCACACATTGATCAGTAATTTTTGCATGCAGTTGCAGCAATGGGTGGCACGGTACACAAATTGTCCATGTTGCGTTTGGCCATGGCAGCTGTGGTCTGAAGATCTGCACCTCAGCCGCATACAAATCTTGTTGCCTCTGGTATAGCCAGGACCTGTCAGCCATACAGTTTCACGTATTTATGTTACAGTGTTTAGAGTCAAAAAAGATCTTTGTGTTCTGTGAATGCCACAGAAATATACATTGCCATTGCAATTAAAATCTTTGTACAAATGTGTCAATGCTCCCTAGGTGATGTCTGTAAATCTTATTTACAATAATCCAATTTACCAAGAGAATAAACCAGTATTATTATTGCAGGTATAAAGTCAGGGCAAGATCTATGTAGATCCAAGGACCGTGCAAATGTAGAGGTTTTGTTATTTTTACAATATAAAGGAGGCTTCCACCAAATACATCACAACACCAATATAATAGGCTGATCAGTTTCAGACAGTAGGCCCCAAAGAAGAAGATAAGCCACAGGGAACTAAAAGCATTTAGCAGAGTGGTGTGTGAGCTCATATTCATTCCCTGCATTTCCAGTCACGTAAATCACATAGGGGACATGAGACTGCAATAAGGAGTATACAAACTGATGTTATTCCACATTCCAGCGTAGGTCTTGGTCAGTTCAGAAAGACTTCCAGCTGCTTTATGGAAAAATGTCCTTTAATTATTTTATGACTGGGAGGGACTGGGGCTACAAATATCTGCAGAGTATAAAATTAAAAGGCAATGACATCGTCTACCATAGCAAGGATTCCAATGCAGTACAAAATTATTTCTGAAATCACAACAAGTCTGACCAGTTGCCTGACTAGTAAGCTGGCCCCAAAGTTAGGTGATATAAACTAAATGTATGATAAAATGAGATAAATTGTCAGATGTTAACTGCATTGAAAGCCTAATGGCAAAAGGATCACAAGATATAGGCAGCAAGATTATTATACAAATTTTTCCTTAGTAAAAGTCAATTTCACTGACCTTTTATTATGATGGGCAGTCTCACTGACCAATAGGGATGCTTGGAAAGTAAGACGTCAAACTCAACTTTGTGAAAGCTAAGATACTACAAAAATAGGATGACCACTATCCTAGAAGTAGACCCGTTGTCAAGCTGTGCACGTTTCTTTGTCTACAGGGATGCAGAAAGTATAACCAACAAGTGGTATGTCATAGATAAGGAATGCCACTGATCTTCACTCTTCTACACTCTTCTCTTCACTTTGAAATTGCACTTATCCATTAAGGCTTGATACAGACCTATGTACTGTACTGAAGATGAACATTTTGACAGGTAAATCTGTACATATTTGTACATTACAGCTAAACTGTGGGTGCCAGTAGCAGATTTTTATTTCACTTTAAGTACAGGTGGAGGGCAGTGGATATCTTTCCCTTAAAAAGTACACTTATCCTTTAACGTGCATTAACTGATGACTAAGAATACAAACACTTTCATGTCCATAGTTTGGGTTGAACATTCATTGAAAGTCTGACAGTTGCCATCTGACTTTTTTTTTCCACAGCAGACATACATGGAAAACAATGTAAAGCTAGCCAACTAACCAGAGTCTGGATATTTATATTCATGCATAAGCCCAAATGTAACCTGTCCTTTCCAATATCTCTTTTGTATTTTTCATATTGTAGGACAATATGCCTATGCATATAAAATATTTCAATGAGAAAACCAGACCGGATGTTGATTTCTTTTCCAGTAGCTACCTCTAAACACAAAGCCCCAGGGAGACTTTGTTACTTGACCTCAAACTTCACTGCATTAGTATAAGCACATCACAAACCGAACGCAACCCAAGAAACATATCTTGTTTATTTTCCTACACATTCAGAAGACAAGATAAACCAGTTGTTCTGGGTCCATGTACATGGGTCCTGGATTGCTGGCACCCTTAATTTTTCCCTAACGGATATCTTGGATGGGAGAATAAAAATATGAAAACAAAACTTTAGCTTTAATCCTAATAAATGATTATTTAAAGCATACCAAATGTAAAACTCAAATCAAGCAAGCAAACTAAAAGATTTACTATGTGACCAGCTTATTCTCTTACTGGACAACTATGCCTATTAGCTTTGCTTTCTGTATAAACTGACTATTTACCAAAAGGAAATGGAGGATCGCTGACCAATAAGAGGTGACAAAGGAAGCTCCATTGTTGCAAATCAGCCAGTTGGGCAGAAATACAATGGAAATGTAGAAAATACATTAGTATGAACACCAATGGCCCCTTTTTCTGGATCATATGTATCTTGCACAATGCTTGTCACCTTTTTTGTAAATACGTCTAATTAAGGTGTTTACATTTTTTTTTCCTGAAAAGTCAAAATAAACACAGCATAAATATTATCTCTGGGCAAATATCATCTTACCTCCCTTCCCCTTCTAAACCATACACATTTTTTTTTGTGAAGAATAATATATCCACAAAAAGTCTGCCGCCTAAAGTCTCCAATCACGGTTGTTTTTTGGGAGTGGGGAACTACCTGTGGTGGCTGGTCCCTACAGTCCCTTTGAACTGGTGACACTTCTGAAACTAGTCTCCTGCATTTTAAGAGGTCCCCTGTTGCCCAAGTGCTCATATCACACAACCAGTGACAAGGACTCCTGAAGAAGGACCATGCCTCTTGTAAACTGAGTGAGACTCCGTACTGTGACATTACATGACCACATCTTTAGGTGAGTCAATAGGGGCATTTAGTTTTTAGGTTTCATTCTTTTATTTTGTAATGACAGAGATGATTTTGAGTGAAAGGTGGAATCAGAGGAGCCCAGAGGATCAGCTTCAAGGCATATCCAAATGTATATGAATAAAATAGTAACCCATTAAGCAACATATTTAAATTTCCTACCTGGCTGCATTAGTTTCCTTTAAATGCTTTCCTTTATTTTTTATCTGGTAAATTTACAGGGTCAATAACCCTTCTAGGGTGAAAATGATTTCTCACAATACATTATTTGTGAAGAAGTGGTCTCTCCCTAGAAAAGGTCTACAGAATAGCACCCCCTTTTATCAAGGCATGGGGTAGTTATTTTGGAGTCTACATGAATAGATCTGAATATATCTGATGAGGTGGCAGCATGGTGACAAGATGTCTGGCAGGATCAATAGGAATTATAGTTGCTGCAATGGTATTGGTGAACTATGCCTCAATTTTGCAAACTTTCTATAAACTCCCTAGTTTCACAAACATACATAAAACAATAATAAGAACAAGCTAAGGTGTTAACAACCTTAATTTTAGACAGGTATCACTATGAAACGACGGATTGTTGTACCACTCAAACACACACCAACAAATGTTTGTTCCTGAGTAGGGGGACACAGCATTCTTCTAAGTAATTCCAACAAACAAAACCGAGAAGGACCTTTATCAGGCTACAACAAAAGGGACTGAAAATTCCAAACCAGCAGGGTGAGGTCACTTGTTAATTAAGATCAGAAGCAAATAAAAGCTGAGAAATTCCTCTTTGTCATTCCTTGCCTTCCGCACAACAAAGCACACTGAAAACTTGCTTTTCTGTCCAGTGAAACTTGTTCCAAAATGTATTTTTTGTGATGGCAAAGGTATGCACAAGTGGCAATCAAGAGCCTTATGTTTAGCCAACAATCGGAGGAAATTAGGCAATGCGGTGTTAAAAGGAACGCCTCAAAGTCAGTAATGCACAATGACAGCTTATCAGACTTACAGTAATAGGAAATATGGGCCAGTATTCTCCAACTCACTGAAACTCTTTGTTATGCCGCTTGTCCCTGAAAGTGACCACCTGCAATCATTGCACTTTCCTGAAGACCATTAGGAACAGACAATACCTTGTATGACCAACATTGGAAACACAAAAAAAGACCAAAACCAATCCCATTGCAGAGACTTTCAGAGTAACTACATTAACTTATGTAGGAATCCTGTTTCCACCCGTGTTCTCCCCGGCCCCTTTTAGCCGGGCGCACCACCCAGCACTTTTCAGTAACCACCTGGCTGTTTTTAGGTGGCCACTTAAAAAATGGGTCACCAAACATTTGGGGCATAATACAAAGAAGATGGAAAAAGGGGCATACTAAAATGGGTGCAGTAGAAATCTCACAATTATAAAGGTTCTTGGATTCTTTTGGCAACAATGGGAACCCCAAATATGTTATGTGTTGTCTGCCCAGGTTTTGACAACCCATCTATAGCTTTTTCCCACCCAGCTTAAAAAAAACAAACAAACACTGCACCATGCTTTAAAATTGTGGCAGTAATGTATAGGATAATAGTTGTTTGTGTCAAAAAGAATATCAACTTTTAGCCTAGGAGGCTAATGTATTAGGCAATCTCCATTAATCATCGCAACTGACAGGGATTAGCAATGTATAACCGACTTAACAGATTTCCGCCTACATCTTTACATATGTACCATCACCCAAGCCAAAAATAGACAGAAACGGTTATAGTTGCGTTACACCTGGCCATCTACCTACAATCATACCAACCTAAAGTAATCTCAGTGACACAGCCACTTGTCTTACCTGTTGGAACAATAGTTTTTTTAGTGTGATATCATATTTTGCTGCTAACCGCGCCTAACTGGAACATTTTGACATGAGAATAAGACCCATGGGAATTAAACATATCGGGTATTTTGAGGTTTTAGTAAAGCTCTAAAACAAATGATCATTGTACCATAAAATTGTTGCACTGGTCAGATCATCTTCACTAACCATGAGCTCATCAAAACAATGACCAAGTCTAACCACACCACCACATCCAGTCTATAAATATAGATTATGTAAAATAATAAAAACATATTAAAGACAAGCACAAAATAATTGGGACTTTTGGGGCATCACTCTTAACAATAAATACCATCTAGATTCTCCAATAAATTCTAAAATACATTTGATCAAATGTGTGTATTTTAAACTTTTATTGGAAAATCCAGATGGAATTTCTTGTTGAGAGTGATGTCCTAAAAACCAATTATTTTGTTTTTGTCTTTATAGGGTTTAAGATGGATGTGGCAAGTTAACTTTCTTATCATAGAAAATGTATTTTGAATAAAAGCATATTCATTACATAAATGAAACTATGTGAATGTGTCCTTACTGTTATTTACTTTAAAGATGCTGCAGGTACAGGATAACGCTGTTGATATGCTAGAAATCTAGCGACCTTCCAACATTCTGGTGAAGTGGACACAATAACAAGATTCTACTGCACTAAAATCCCAAGGAGTATTGTCAGCCCTGCCCAGTTCTGCTTTTTTACCTCCTCTTTGCAATAAAGGTATGAAATCAGTAAGGAATGTCAACACTGCCAGGGACTTTACAGGAAGTAGTGGCAGAATCAACTGGTATTTTTCTTCATTAGCAGCATATAGGAGATAAAACATTGGGAGATGTATTTCAGGGATGGAACCCTGATTTATTTGCCTAGACCAGAGGTCAGCAAACTCTGGCCTTTAGGCCACATACGGTCTAACCGGTAGTTTTGTTCTGGACTAACTCCCCCTGGCCGATCCGGCCTAATCCTGGCCGGAAACCCGCGGTGGAGCAGGAACAAACTACCTCCGTGTTGTTGTTCCATTCCCTATTTACCGTGGCCGGAGTTAACACTTCCGCCGCCGGGGTAAATAGGGAACATTACCGCTCCTCCGTATGCATTACGGAGGAGGGGGATTTGCCTTCAGGGGGCGTTCCTGGTGGGGGGTGGAGCCATTAGGGCGGGACTCGAGAGAGAAGTGGCCATGAAGTGGCCAAAAAAGTTTGCTGACCTCTGGCCTAGACTTATGTTTCTCTGTGTTTCCAGAGGTTGCTGGGGGTTCCTTGAATAATAAGCAATTTGCCTCTCAGGGTGGTCTAACTAATACCAATGATCTTCTGTAAGGGTGACATTCCTCCCACCAACCGCCATGTTAAAAAAAACGTGGATATAGTAATTATTAAAAGGGTTTAAATGTTATTTCAAGGGTCCCTGCATGTTTAAAACACCAAGAAGTTCTGACCTAGACATACAACTCTGGACTTGATTACACCAACTGCTGTAGCATAATTATATTACAATATGAGTTGGCCCTATATAAAGCAGAGTAATATATCTATAGGTAAATTATAAGGGACAGGTAAGCTTTAAAATAGGCTGTGTGCACAGAAAATGATCAAACAAGGTTTTGTTTAGAGACCAAACTACTCATTTTTTTCCTCCACTCTCAGCCAGATTTTACAAATCTCTGCCTTATTTGCATCATCCACACTATTTACATCCCTTAACATGAAATTACTAGCAGCAATGGCCCAAATACCTCAGCCCATACACAGATAAACAACCTTACTTAGACAGTAGATTTATTTTGACACATTGGCCAATATAATGATCAATGGAACGAAAGTACTTCCTCCATGCTGACTGTGTCATTTCTATGCTAGTACTGCCTGAGAGCCTTATTACAATTTTGGTGGTGCGGTCAGTATGTTGGGGTATATCTAATTACATTGGACCTACCACTGAAAGGTGATTGATAAACTTATCATAAAGAATGCCTTGGTTTCAGTAGTCACACAGCTGAAACACGCATACAGATAACTGTGGCACAATAATTATTTATTTTTATTATTACACAGTATTTATATAGCGCCAACAAATTAGGCAGCGCTTTACAAAGTCCATAGTCATATTACTAGCTGTCCTTCGATAGCGCTCACAATCTAACGTCCCTACCTCAGTCATATGGTAATTTTGAGAGAAACCAATTAACCTAACTGCAGGTTTTGTTTGCAATGTGGGAGGAAACCCACGCAAACACAGGGAGAACCTGCAAAGTCCATGCAGATAGTGTCCTGACCCAAACTCGAACCTGGGACCTATCGCTGCAAAGGCCAGAGTGCTAACTACTGAGCCACCATGCTGCGCACAATGTACCTGCCCACAATGTAACTGCACACACATCTCAATCTCTCAGTGATAGGTCTACATATTATGTACCTGAAGGACCAGGCAATGTTTTAGGTCTCAATCATTTTCTTCTTATAAGACAGAGGTGTGACTTTTTCACCCAGCTGTAAGGCAAACACAAGACGTCCTCTTAACTTTACATTCAAGTTCAGAATTTACCTGCTAAAAGACTGAGATACCTAAAAGGTAGGTGAGGATCGTACCTGCACATACAACCATTATCTATCATCTCTGTTCACTTTTAGGGTACCCTAAGTGGTGGGGTTGGGTGGGGGGGCTAAAAATCAGGACCATTAGAATAATCTGTATCCATCACCACCATCCACTCAAAAAAATCAAGGGCCAGCACAACTCTTCTCCTCCCCACCACTGTCCTCCATGACAGTAACCACCTATTTAGAGAAATGCCAACCCTTTACTACTGTCATAGGGTAATCAGTTTGTGCAACCATCCTTTAATCCATGTACTGGCATTGCCCTTTCAATTCCATTTCTACTTTTCTGCATCAAGCCTGGTAATCCTTGCTAGCACCTTCAGAGCATACCTTCGTATTATAAAACAAAACCCCTACATCTTGAACGTCAGAACTGTAATCTATGATTTTGATTCCCTTTGCTCATCATACAGATAATGAATATTTATGGCTGATGGTATAATGCTAAGTAATGTTAAGGTAAGCATCTTAAATAAATTTAATAAATCCATTAGACCACTGACAGAATTTATTAGGACCTTTTGTTGAGCAACAAGACTACCTTCAGAGTAAGACTTAATAACACCACCTTAAAGTTGGAAAAAGCAAAGTTAAGTCACAGAATACCGTGCAATACCAATAAAACCCACGGATGTTCTTTGTCACTGGTTAGCTTGTAAAATGGCGTTTTCCAGTGTACCTATAAAACTCATCAAACTCACATTCCTTCATTAAACCTAGGTCTTGAAAAAAGCAGCAAGGACTTCTGAAAGAAAGCTAAAAGCACAGAGGTAATAAGAGGTGAGGTCCTTTTTATTTAAACAAAAAAGAGCACGCTGCAAGGAATGGTTGGCATTTTTCATAACAGCTAAAAGGACAACATTTGTGTGCATTGTACAACAGGCTGAACCGCTCACATGTGTCAGAGATACCAGCACAGCTCCAGAATTACTGCAAGCAGCAAATCTTTGTTTAAGCAACCACACAATGACTTCCAGAGACACTCATCTCTAGAATTCAGAGCCTATTCCTATAATGACTGTGCACTGCATTCTTCAAAACACATGTGTTACATTTGGAGGCCCATCCATTTCAATGAGCTTCCTAACAGAAGTACATTAAAAAAAAATAGTGCATGCCACAGTTATGTGTGTGCCTGTCTTATTGCAACAAGCTGGTAAAGACCTGATGACTTGAGCTTGCAATTTTAATAAACCGACAAATGATGACTGAATTCTGGGATATGCATGATATGCATTCTTCAATTTCCTTTAAAAGGTTAAGGGTGGCCCTGCTAAATTCCCAGGCATTCCCACTGGTCATTGTGTCCATTTGTACCATTAAAAGATTTGACTCTCCATGTAAGAGCTTTTCTTTTTTATATACCAAGATATCTGTTTCAGCAGGGAGGCTTGAGGCCGGGTTCAGCAGAGTGGAGATTTGCAGATCATTTCAGCTATAACGTAACGTCTCTATGTATTTTCATCATCATTTACAAGAGGGGTGCCCACACTTTTTTGGCTTGCGAGCTACTTTTAAAATGACCAAGTCAAAACGATCTACCAACAATAAAAACTTGGACTTAACTCCTGTGTGCGGTGGACTTTATTTTGAAAGGCAGGGCTCCGCGATCTACTCACGTTACCTTCGTGATCTACCAGTTGATTGTGATCCATCTGTTGTGCACCCCTACTCTACACAAACTCAACAACCAAAGTCTGTACCACATTCATTCTTTATTCATCCAAAACCAAAGGACCCAACCTGGGTTTAGAGGTTCCCATGGACAGTATGTATCCTGACAATGTCACCGACATGCAATTGTCAAATCCTTTATATTACGAGCATAAATGAATGAAGAGAGTTTAATTCCGCAGCTATTTGCAGGGAATACTGAACTAATGACACTGCCCATCCAAGGAGCTTACAACTGAATATTGCTTAGTTATACAAAAAAAAAAACAAGGACCAACCCAACCAGGTGATGCGGTTCTGTCTGGGCTGGCACGCGTCTATCAATGTGGTAAGGTCATTATACTGTGAACTATCCATTCTTTACTAGGGAACCCCAACGTTTCTCCAAGACTTACTAATGGAACTCTCATCTGATGCTGGTCCAGTAGCACTTGGCAGTGCCAGTGCCACCAACAATCTTTTTAGCTGCCTGTAAAGTTGGCATCGGACCACCACTTTATGGGAGCATTTTCCTCAATGACCACAAATGTAAAGTTCATTCTTTCCACTAACCTCGAATCATTTATTTTATTAGATGTTCTCCAAGCCATGAAAATTCATTTCAAGGTCTCAAAGTTGAGAAACGCTGTAAGTCTTCTGATATGAAAATGATCCATACTATGAACACGTTGTTTGCTGCAGATTATTATGTGTCAATGCATAGGACAATAAGTATTTATTAAAATTTGACAGCTAGGAACACATTTCTCGATCTGCTGCAAGGTTAATTATGTTGTCACAGTAAGCTGCAACTTTTTATGTTGACATAAAACAGCATAGGATAGCATTAGACAGCAAGGTAGGATAAAAAAATAATACTCATGGAAAAAAAGGATCTTAAACACATTATTATATCAATGTAAATAAAACAAAGCAACAGAAAGTTCCAGATCCCCTCCACCTATATTGCTGATATTACATTGTGGTATAATAATAAGTCCCCAATACTACATAAACAGCAATGAATCACAAGCACACACACCCCAGGGTAAAGCTCTGCTCCTCCCTGCTGTTATATGTCTGCTCCTTGTTACAACTCTTATATATACAAGCATTGCATTATGGGTGCTGGAGAACTACAACTCTCAGCAGGCTCACAGCCTGTGCCTTGCATCTCCATAGCAACAGGTGTGGCCCACGTCAGGCATGTACATCCGAGCTGTGACACCCAGACGAAGCGCGGAGTCCAGCAGCTGCCCCGGTGCCCGCACACTTCCTGGACTGGAAACTTTTGTAGAAAAGTTCTTTCCGCATAGATAACGAACTATTCCCCCTCCATCACCCACCCAGCACTGCCACCCCTGGCACACCGCACCACACAGCGACCTACCTGAGCGCAATGTGTCCCCAGCTCCGCTGCCAGGAAGCCGCCAGCACCCACCGAGCAACTCAACTCTGTAATGCCTTCAACTACTCCGGCAGCGGCACTGCGCATGCGCAGACACTCCCTGGGCTCGATGGATTGTGGGAGTTGTAGTGTGCGAGTCACTTACCAGGAATGTAACGTAGTCATTGACCTACAAGGTGTGTTATGTGTATTCCTAATAATGAAGTCAGAGATAGGTCGTATGACTAAAGAAGCTAGGCTCATTCTGTGTGTGACAAGTGTTGTTCATCCAGTGTTATGATGGAATGTGGCTCTGGGAGCAAAATAGGCTTATGTATACACAGAGGTATACTTATGTATACACAAGTGTAGGAATTACCAAAAATGCTGTAAAGTGAGGAGAATGCCTCAAATGCAACTAAATCAGGCAGGGCTTTATTCAGAAAAGACAGGCGATGTCCCTTTTTGCAATAATATCATCCTAATAATTTAGTTTTCTTTAAAGCGGAACTAAAGTTTTGCTGTGTAAATCAGGCCGGTCTTTATTGCAGAATGGAACTGGCAATGTCTCTTCTGTAATAAAACATAATTACATTTCTTCATTTCTCAAAAAAACAATGCATGTGTATCCTGTAGCTGCTGGGACTGAATGAAGTCCGGCATGCCTGCGTCATCCTGACTCAGCCAATCAGGTGACTAAAGACCCAACTCAAGAAAAAATAATGCGAAAAGATGGTGGCGCCTGAGCAAGGACAGGTGAGTGCAAAATTGCGATCAGGCAGCTAAAGTTATTTTATTGTAGAAGATACATTGCCTGTCTTTTCTGCAATAAAGGACTTACCTTTTAATTTTTCATTTTTTTTTCACTAATTAAAGAGGAACTAGACTCAAAATCCCGCAAAACACAAAAATACACTTACCTTCAATCCTGTAGGGCCCACGCACAAGGAGCCCCCAAGAACCTTTTCCAGGATGTATGATGTAGGTATGCCGGGAGGCTTTGTGATCCGATTCATTTGGAATCAAGGATTAGGGGGTGGTGCTGCACCCTTTTTTTTAAAAAAAGAAAAACAACAACAGAATTTTTACTTTACATTAAAATGTTGTCTACCCTTTTAGGTAAAGTGAAAATTCTGAGTTTAGGTACGCTTTAAGTTTAGTTTTGCTTCAGTTGTCTATGGGGGTTTGGTATTTCATCTGGTTAATCAATCGCAAACTGCCACATCCCTTCATCTTACCCAGTACACAAATAAACTAAAAACATATATAGGACTTTCAAGGCAGTCATTAATTACATCAATTATGAACTAATTATTTTATCACTTTTATTAAAACATCAATCTAAAAAAGTATTATTTATTATCAACATAATAAAACCAACGTAAAAACATTTTCAGCATTTCGGTGTGTAACTTCAGACAAATAAAGGGCTCAATATGATATAATGCTCTCGACACATTTCTCAGAACTCCAGTCCGCTTCTTCAGGAGATTTAAAGAACCCAAATGTTGTATTTAATTATCTTTACAATTTTCATTAAAATATTTTTTCAGAAATCAATTGTATTTAACATCAACGTCAACTTACATTTTCTTTGTAGCTTTCCCCTTTCCAACATAGAAAATGTAATTTGAAATTGATGTTGAATACAACTGAATTATGAAATAAAATTTCATGAAAATGTATTGGAAAAAAACAAATTTTTACTTTATATAGAAGTATTATCTACCCTTAAATCAAGTAGATCAACAGAAACAAAAATTCTTTGTCAGGAGAAACAGCTTTTTTTAGGTTACACAAAAAAAAATAACATTCAGAGAATGCGCCATGCAATTTCATTGGTCCTTTTATAAATTATGATAACAAATGAATACATAATTTTACAAAAGGTATTACTATTTTATTGTATGTACAAAATAAAGAGACGTACCTAAACAGGATTTGCTTTAATTTACAAGCACAGCAAGCAATTTGGAAAAAAAGTCTTTTCCCCCCCCCCCGTTATTCATTTTTTCCATTTCCCTAAGCTGATACTGCTATGTATAATGGAAACTTTTTTTTGCTATATTTTTACTTACTGATAGAGTAGCTGCCAGTGTGGGAGGACATTTTATGGGAACGTTTCATGTGTGAGTGAACTGATGTCATTACTGCTGATTACACCAGCATGAATGGTGCCATGCTCAAGATATATAAAGAGGGGCTGACATTTGTAGCACAGATTAATCAATACTAACTCCAGGTAAATCATTGAGTGAAGCTCTCCCACCAATCCCTAAAACCATGTAAAGGAGCTTCCAGTTTTTAGTCTGAAAGGGGCAGCTAAGGAAATGTTAAATCACTAATTGTAACCAATAACTCTTTTCCAGTTGTCTTGAAGGAACAGCTACTCTGCAGTCCAGGATCTTCATATATCTTCACTCCTCTTCATTACATTCTGCTGGAAAACAAAACTCAGCAAGAACGGAGCACACAATGTTCCAGTGCATCCTAGGTGCCATTTCCTGGTCCACAGCTGCTCAATTATAGTATCAAAGCTCAAAAGACTACTCCTATTCTTAAAACTAAACTCCAGGCAACACGCAAAATACACAGATGACATTCAAATAAGGGAGCTGCTTTACTTGTCAAATAGGTTGTATTTCTGCCTTTCCAGTCGTGGGATTTGCACTGACCTGCCACGCAGTACAGACAGGTAGTTAGGTTGATGAGACATATGGCTATCTGTGCATTTTGTATTGATGTACTGGTGACAAGCACAACCCTGCTTTCTTATATGGGTGTATCAGGAACATAAGAGAGATAAGAACAAATCTTTTCAATAGTGTCAGTAAATTTGCAAGACTGATCTGCTGGGTGGCCCCACATCTGCTTGATTCTGTGAAAATATCGGTCTCCTATATGACCTGGTACCAGTGTCCTTTTTTTGGCTGACCTCTGGCATTCATTTTCATTCGTCTACTTAAAGTGACACGAAAGATTCTTGTATAAAAGGAAATTAATAGTACTTGGGTGTGTTTATAAAGCAGTGAATCTGGCATTCACTGAAACATTCCTGGTGAGGAATCTTCTAGGTTCACGTGTTGACAATGGCAGTAATTGATCCTCCACCAGGGAATGTTTCAGTGAATGTCAGATTCACTGCTTTAAAAATAGATCCCTAAGTAACATGTGCATATCAGGCATGTCAAGTCCAGTTATGGGCCACCATGGTAGTCCCACATTCAACCGCAAGTCGCATAGGTACAGCTATCGCATATTTAAGTTGCAGGATGCAAATAACATTTCTGGTGTCCCCAGACCAGTACCAGTCAAGAAATCTGATGCAGCATTCATACAGTGGGCACTGGCATCATTCAGAATCAACATTGCAGGTTTGTGCAGGTCCAGTGGAAAGAACAAATATACAAAAACATGTAGCTACTTTCACATTGTTAGGACATGTTTAGATATATTCACATGCACTTCTTATTATTTTGTAATGTTTTCACATCTACTCAGTGTTCAGTTTTATCATGACTTGGCACGTGCACAGCTCAGTGATCTAGTACATTTATACCATATGTAGATACACCAAAAATGTGTTGAAGTGGGCCTAGGGTAGAAAAAAATCACCTGGTACAAATGGTTCATGCATTTAAATTTTAATAAGCAGTTTATGAACAAAAATATGAAACATCCGCAAAACAGAATGTAGAAAATACAAAGCCCATATAAAAGGGATGATGTTTTCCCCATGCAAGCTTTTCTGGGTGAAGGTCAGTCTTGATGCAAAAAGAAAAGAAAATAAGCCTAGCAGACAGTAAGGGTTCCCCACTGAGCAAATGTAGGAAGTTTAGAAATGTGATGCAGTCCCCAACTGTGCAGATACAAGCAGAAGACAAAACCTTCTACATGTATAAGAACATGATTTTAGAACATTGCATTTCATGGTGGAACACCACCACTTCTTCAGTTGTTATACTTTGTTTATACTTTGTGGCTTTACACTATCTTCTAGATTGTAAGCTCTTCAGGGCAGGGTCCTTTCCTCCTCCTGTGTCACTGTCTGTATCTGTCTGGTATTTGCAACCCCTATTTAATGTATGGCACAGCATATTATGTTGGTGCTCTATAAATCCTGATTATTATTAAAAATAATGTTAAGAAGAAGAATATTTACATCCCGACAATGATTCAGGTGCTAATGCTTCTACCTAGGAAACATGGAACTGTTTTTTGTTGATAAAATATTTAAATCTGCTACTTTACTCCTCAAAGGCCTTTAACTCTTTAATGACCTTAGGTCATTATTGCCATATTGCCATACCAAATCTGGCAGCATCATCACACTTTATAAGGCATTTAATTCGTTTAATAACATTTCTGTTTAAACCATGCTTTGTTTTATATCAACATTTTTTCTTTTACTGTTGAATCTGACAATTACACTAATAAACAGACCCCCCTCCTGTTAGATTGTAAGCTCTCTTGGGCAGGATCCCCTCCTCCTCCTGTGTCACTGTCTGTGTCTGTCTGTCATTTGCAGTCTCCAGATGTTGCTGCTGTAAAATTGTCCATCAGGGAAGATGGACCAAAATGCAGAAACAAAAAGCACAGGTATGCGATTTAATGCCAAAATTAAGAGTGTCACACTCATATGATAGAGCAGGACAGTTTTGATCAGGGGGAAGGTGTAACCAGTTGTCATCTCTTCCTATAGCAGCCTCAAAACATTGACACCACTTTTTATAAAATGGGGTTTGGCTGATGCAGAAGTCCCTATCATTGCCACTTTTAGGTATGTTGACCAAAGCATGCAAAGATTATAAATAACAATAAATTAAAGTTTTAAAGAAAACATGTCAGGTGACTTTAATTCTGCATGCAGTACATTAAAGCTGGATGACTTATAGCCCTTAATATTACCCTGAGAACAGATGTGCTGATGACATTGTGGCTGCACTGACAATGTGTGGATGCACAGATCCATAATGTAGGCTGAAGGACAGCAGTAGACCTGATTTATTGACCAGCAGGAAATTTTAGTTAACAGCGAAGCAGAGTCCACCGTATTCCTTGGGTATAACAGACAACATCGAACATTCTCTGCTGAAAATGGTCTGTGGGCGAAATTGAGATCGTTCCTCCCAGTTTCTACAACTATTGACATAGCACAAGCTTGTTATTGTGGTACCTATGACACTATAGCATAAAAGTGAATCTGATTATTGAATATAGTAAGTAAAACTTGGCACAAACAGTTAAATTCAAGGAGAGGGAGTTTTGATTTATATTATATTCTTTATTTTTTATGCATACATGAATATGACCTGAAATTAGACCCTTTATATCCCTTTACAGCAGGGCTGGAGTGCAAGACGTGGAAGCAATGCAAGGTGCCAATTAGATCATGTGCTGACAATGAGCATCACTGTGCTACTTCTCCATTCAGTTTTCAGTCAAAAGCTGGGGCAGCTCTGGGATGACTTGGGCTATATAGATACTGGCCATCTGGAGGTAAATCTCCAGACTAAAGAAGCTAAATATTGCAGCAAAAGCTCATTGTCATTCTATTATTGAAAGTGCAATGTAAAAATTAAAATGTAAAAAATTGCAAACAGGCAAGGTCCAGCGATGTTCCATCTAAAAAAAAATACCTTAAATGCCTTGTTCCCAATTTATTATTTGTACTCACCTGTCCCCATTCTGTCGCAGGCGCTGACATTTTCTTCCTTCTTTTTTTTTCTGCTTTCACTTTTAGGCCAGTTTGGTTGGCTGGGCCAGGATGATATAACTCCTGTGCAGGCATGCCGGAGTCCATTAATTATAGGCAGCCGGGATATGCTATGTGCAGCAATTTTTTGACAGCTTAAGGCGGTGATCAGGCTGGTAAGAATGATTATTGGAGAAGGGACATCGCTGGCCCTTTCTGCAATGAAGCCTTGCTTGATCACAAATTTTGAAAGTGGAACTTTAGCTCTACTTCAATGAGCTATTCATTTAATCTTGTTTTCTTTGGGCTGGAGTTCTTGCTTATATAACGATTACAGACAATTGTATGTGTTGTTATTAGCACAGTTTTACTCCAAGCTGGCTGCAGTACAGCAGTGTTGCTTCTCATGCCTTGCTCCACTAGTGTAGTATTTAGAATTCCATCGGAAGGATTTGCCAGACTAACCACAATACAGCTGCAAATGATAAATTCAAGAGATTGTGTGTATGTTGGACAGAGCCTGGAAACCTTTCTCCTAGAGGCAGAATACACAATAACCCCACATTCTAAAGAGGAAATGCAGACATTTGGGATTCATTATATTCCAGGCACTCCCTGCTCACAGTCCAGAATAACTGAAAGACAAAATATGCAGATAATGCTGTTAATAATTTGCATGTGAATTTTAGGAGAACTCTCCGATCACATTGTTACATTTTAAAGGGAAAGTATTAATATTATTTATTAAACAGGACTTATATAGCGCCAACTTATTACACAGCATTGTACATTAAATAGGGATTGCAAATGACAGACGAATACAGACAGTGGATGAGTCTGGCTGCAGCATTCATAATAGATTGTAGGGGATAGAGTCGGGTTAGTGGTATACCAGAGAGGAGGAGGTTACAGTAGTCCAGACGGGAGATGATAAGAGCATGTACAAGGAGTTTGGTGGTCTCAGGGGACAGGTAGGGGCCAATTTTGCAAATGTTGCAAGTAGTGTTTAATCCTTTAATTTCTTCATCTCCCCATGTTAAATGGATCATACTTGTGTAAATAATGTTAAAAGTCGGAGTTCATTTTTTAAAGCTACACTGTTTAGTATTACAGTGCAGTTGTACCTTACTGCTCCCTCCCTGCACTCCTCATGTGGCTGCTATACTATACTGCTATAAAATTCCATTGGCGTTAAACTTAAAAAGTATTACTTGCTTTCCTTTTTAAAATAGTCTTTAATTATGATGCAAACTCTACTGTATGCTTTATCACAAAAAGTGCCTGTTTTTCAGAACCAATTTGGATTTATTAACAAAAAGTACATAGATGAGAAATGGGGCAAAAAACCCTTCAAAACATGGTCTTAATTAGATTATACCAGATTAAAGGATAACTTTGTTTTGCTTTGTTTTTGAAATGACCTTCAAACACAAATTACATCTCTTTTATTAACATTTAGTGTTGATGAGCATTGGGAGACTTCTTTTTTCTGCATGTACAATGTTTAACTGGGATATGTAAGCTCTTCTGGGCAGGATCTTCTCCTCCTGTGTCACTGTCTGTATCTGTCTATCATTTGCAATCCCTATTTTAATGTACAGTGCTGCATAATATGTTGGCACTATATAAATCCTAAAAATAATATGTTCCTGCGGATTCTAACAGTTATAGAGCAGTTCAAATTTAACATTCAGGTGTTTGGGCAGTGCTGTGTTGAAACACAAAATGATTGAACACAAAACCTATCTACATAAGCTCTTAAAGGGAACTAAACTTGAATATAAAAAGAAAATTGTGAGCAGGCAGGTTCATTATTGCAGAAGGGATAGGATATGTCTCCACTGCAAAAAAAATAGACTTACCTGTGTTCACATATTTTTACTACACTCACCTGTCCTCACTCTTTCACAAGCACCACCATCCTTATCCAGTCCTCCCCTGGGTTCTGGATCTGTGGCCATCTTGATTGGCCAGGAAGGAATATATTCCTGTGCAGGAATTTATTTACTCCCTACAGCCTGAAGGGATGGCAGAATACCCAGCATCATACACTGAGCTATGCATACATTTTTTTTTTTCAATACTGGGTATCCTGACACACCCCTGGCTGTGAGGAGCAAATAAAATCCCATACATATGCATCTGAGTAACATCATTATCTTCCAGGCAATCAAAATAGCCGATGATCTTGAACCTGTAAAAGGACCAGGTGATGATGGTAGTACCTGTAATTGTTGATGGCAGTTGAGTTTAATTAAAACATTGAAATCAGACAGATAAGTTTATTATTTAAGGAACATCACCTGTCTCATCTGCAATAAACCACCTGTCTGCATTTTTTTCTTAATTAAATTAAGTTCCATTTTAAAGTGTATCCAAAGTAAATATTTTTATTTTTTTACCTGAAGATGCTGCACAAATATTAAAACTTGCAGTAGATAATGCCATTAAGGATGAACTGTAGATAGAGATTTCTTCCAAGCTTTTGAAACCAAGTTTCTTCTTTAGGTATGGTATAGACCTATATCAGAACTGTATATATGGAATAATTTTTATAGAAATAGCAAACTCAGTAATGATCATTTGAGGATTTGTCATGTGTCTTGTTAGAGAATAGGAATGGTGATGTCTTGAGTTATATTATTAAAAGTTTGTGTGTGAATGCATGTTGGAATTAGATCTTTAGAGTATCTTTTTTGCAGGTACAAATGTTGAAAAATAAAAATGTTCTTGGATAATGCGCTTTTTTTAAGAATGATTGTTAAATGTGTTCTTTAAGGAATCAGGGAAGCTAAAGCAAAGCAAGAAATATAAATCTGAGTCTTTATAAATTAGGAAATTAGAGGGACCCTGTCACTGTAGATAAATGCAAATACCTAGATGAATTTTCTAATGCACACCTCATCTTCCCAGATACTGTGAGCACAACTGAAACTTCTGACAGCATAAATAAAACTTCTTACCCACATAGCTCCAATACTCCCACATACTTCTCATCCCACGCACTCCTTTGGTCCTTCACTATGATGGGATGCCTCAATGATCAACAGAAAGGTGCGGAAGGCAAGCCTTGTCATGATCATGAAGTGCTTAAGCTTTGAGCGTCAGAATGGCCTGAGATTCGGCAATGAAAAAACAGTTTAGGAGACTGCATTCTTGATGTCGGCTCCTCTTGGTACCTGTACTTCTCCCCCATGACAATTTATTTCCAGGCAATATTGTCTTTCAAAAATTATTTTATTATCTATAGACCAAGAGTGTTTTTAGACTGGTTTTTGGTTTAAAAAAAAAAAAAGTTACTGTAGGTACAAATTTGGAATTTAAATAATTTGTCCCATTTATAATAATACTAAAATGACATTTATAATAAGCAATATATCAAAGCTATTTGCAAAATAAAGGGTTGTGTTTTGTTTTGCCCAACATTTCTGCTGCACTGTTACCCTGCCACAACAGCCTATGCGCATGTAGGACTCTATCCTGTAGTGAGTTAGACAGGAGGAACTTCAGTGTGTAGTGGAAGAAAGTTTATAGGATATATCTGTTTCAAATAGATTTGTTCATGGCAACTGCTAGCTCCCCCCTCCCTACTCAATATTCTTATCTTCCTTTGCCTTTCATTAAGGTCTGCTCGCTTGTAGGACCAAAGAAAAGAAGCCTTGTCTAAAATGCAAGCTTCTCTGGGCTCTCTGCACCCCATCTCACAGAGATAACTTGTTCCCTTTTTTGGCACCTTTTGGGAGGGCTATTTTACAGTATTTAAATATTGAAGAAATGAGTGCTGTGGGTAAACCCTCCTGGAGCAATGGCATGCAGAAAGGGTGGAAGGTCAGGGCAGTCAGCCCTAAAGGTATTTGTGGCCTGGGTAGGCTGAGGCTGGAGGATAGAAACATTGGAAACCTGCAGGAGGTCTCATGTCTGGATGAGAACTTTGGGGTAATTATTTGGGGGTGTTATTATTGCCTTTGGATCTGCTCACATTTGTCAAATATAATGAGACTTTGCATGCCAAAAGAAGATGGACCGACCAATGTAATGCTCTGCAATCCTTGCCTTCTCTCCTGTGGGTTGTACTTTACAAAACAAAATTACAAAATTAAAGTTCTGCAACCCCTTGTAAGTGTGTGAAGTCCTCACACCATGAAGAACCCAGGTACAAACAATCACTCATATGTGGTTTTATAAAAATCTATTGCACAAAAATTTTTTTTAACTTTTTGGAAAATTACTGAAATTTGTTGCTTATCAAATTTTTTTTAACTTTTTGGAAAATTACTGAAATTTGTTGCTTATCATCAATAAAAGTATATTGTATGGCTCATTTTGGGGTCCAAATCGAGTGAACACTTAACAACTTCAATGAATTATAATGCAACTCCTTGTGGGCAGGCATTGGTGGGTACATAATGGTTCACTATCTCTATTGCTGAGTGAAAGAGCAAACCTAGATCAATGGAAGGACCATTGATGTTGGCTCACTCTCATTTAGGGTTATGTCTAGGGTTGCTGGTAAAACATAGGATGTTATTCCTTAAGTTGTTACAATAAGGTCCGTGGAGGGACCAGAAAAGGTATCAACCTTAGGCAAATCAGACAGAGGTGATATTACCAAAGTGAAGCAACCATTTGCTCTGATGGAATCGCTTTTTGCTGGATCAGAACATTGCAGAAACCTGTTTGCTCTTAAGCAGTAATATCTTGTAAGCTGGACGGACAGACAGGTGGTATCCTAAGTTATGACAACTGACGCTCCATTTTGAGCAGCTCCTTGTGGCTGGCAACTTGTCAGCCACTTGAAGACTTGCAAGGCAGCTCTGGTTCAAAAAGATCTGAACATTTGACAGCTGGTGATAGTGATTGATAATGGTACCGCTAATTGCAGCCCCTATTAATTCTCTATGGGGGCTGCTGCAGGTACACTCTGGCCAAATGGAGTGGAGTGCCTTGTGTGGAGTGAGGAAGTGGTAAACGCACCGAAACCCCACTGCCAGTGTGAATTAGCCTAATTCTTTAGCAAAAACCTGGGGCTGATCCATAAAGAAGCAGAAATATTCACTATATATATATATATATATATATATATATATATGAGTGCAGCCAGCAAGCAAACCATTGGAGGTGTGGAAAACCTTATCCAGGTCATCAGCTCACAGGTAGCAGGGTTTAGGCTGATATGATTGAAGTAGGAAATTTTACAAATATAACAGCAATGGCTATTTTTATATTGCTATTGATAAATGATACAATCTACATCCATAATGATACACAGTGATTTAAAAAAATATATCCTTCAGAGTTTAAATTTATTAAAGAAGTCACATTGTCCATATTAGTCACCCTAGATTCATACATTAAAAAAAAAAGTGGTAACCTTGGGTGAAATTTGAATTGAAAAAGATAAATAGATCCTTAAATCTCATGGCTCAAAGAAACGTCACTCACTAATATGGTTTAGCAGCCATTTTTAATACTGGAAAATACTAAAAAAGTTTTTGCATACATGACAAAATGTGACATGTGGCTTCGTAATAAATTATTTCGTTTTTATTATCGAAAAGACAAAAAAGATAAAAAATATTATGAAAGAAAGAAATAAAGTCGATAGAATTAGAGACTTACTCACAGCCCTTAACAAAGATGGCACCTGCGTGCTCGAGCACTGTCAGTCCTGCTCTTTGTATTGGCTGTACAGATGTCGCCCCCTAGCGGTCCGGCGTCTATAGTAGCGGTACCATCCCTCAGCATCACATTCGGGCAGGGGATAACAGAAGGCAGCTTGAAGGGTAAGAACAGCGATGCTTTATTATCCTGCAATGTCTGTAAAGCGTGAATTAGGGGGGCAGCTGCAAATGTTATCATCATTGTTTGATGGGGAAATAGATTGTGATTGCATCCCTCACATGCATGGAGCACCTGTTTATCCCAGCTGATCATGGCACTGCAGGGTGATTGTGCTGATTGCAACGATCAGGAGGGGCAATTTGATGAATAAATCAGAATTCAGTGTGTGCCTCCTATAAAATGAGTCAAGCTGTGATACAGCTACAGATCAGATCTCTGCAGACATCTGGGTGTGATATGCTCATCCTGATGGGTGTGTTATGGTCATCCTGCAATATACAAAGCACAATTTCTAGATTACACAGCCTGGGATTCTGCCCTTTAATACAACCCCAGCACACAATATTTCATGGGAGATTTAAATACTGATGAGTGTTTTGGCACAGGATTACCAGGCTGCAGGGATAGCAGTGCCTATGACTTTTCTTGGGATTAATGTAATAATCTCCCAGTGATTGCTGGGAATACAGATTCATGCATCTGACAGATCTGTGCTCATGTTGCTGCAGAGAGTAAAGTAGTTTATAGTGCTGCAGTGCAAGCAAGAGATGAGACATAAACTACAATGCAGATTGTGCACTCCATAGTGTGATCAGGACATTGAAATCATTAGCTATTTCCTACAATGCAGATTGTGCACTCCTTGGGGTGATCAGGACATGTTCATTAATAGCCATTGCCTACAATTCAGATTGTATACTTCTTGGGTGATCAGGACATATTCATTGCCTACCATGCAGGCAGTGCACTCCTTGGGGCGATCAGGGCATATACTTTGATAGCCACTGCCTTCAATGCAGATTGTGCACTCCATAGTGTGATCAGGACATTGAAATCATTAGCTATTTCCTACAATGCAGATTGGGCACTCCTTGGGGTGAGCAGGGCATACAAATATTTAACCATTGCCAACAAATCAAATTGTGCACTCCATAGTGTGATCGAGGTATACAAGTGATAAGCCATTGCCTAAAATTCAGATTGTGTTCTCTTTGGTGTGATCAGGACATACAAGTCATTACCATTGCCTAAAATACCAATCTGCTATTCTCGGTCATGCTTCCTCCGTTGGATGTCACATGTCTAATCTCCTAGCAGAGAAATTAGTTATCTGCATACAATCACAAATTTCTATTATTAATAAACAGGATTTACATAGTGCCCACATTTTGTGTAGCGCTGTACATTAAATAGGGGTTGCAAATGACAGACGAATACAGACAGTGACACAGGAGGAGGAGAGGACCCTGCCCGGAAGAGCTTACAATCTAGAAATGACATGCATGTCCTGATCACACCCAGAACTGCACAA
The DNA here is from genome assembly GCF_032062135.1 of Pyxicephalus adspersus. Classification (NCBI taxonomy): domain Eukaryota; kingdom Metazoa; phylum Chordata; class Amphibia; order Anura; family Pyxicephalidae; genus Pyxicephalus; species Pyxicephalus adspersus. The sequence continues at coordinate 129,084,196 of NC_092859.1, forward strand.
TCTACACTTCAAGCTTTATGGTACAATCAATCCTCACACCATTTTTATTGTATTTGAACATAAAAGTAAGAAGAAAAGGTAAACGTTTTCTATGATGAATATATGTTGCTGAACATCATAGGCTTAGGTATAAGTCAGATGCAAATGCATGGATCTGATTTTACCCAACACATTTCTTGGAGCAAAGTTCTCTTTTTAAAGGCTGAAGATGGATGAAGATGGATTATACTAATGTCAAGTGATTCAGGCAAAGAAAAAAAAAGAATAATAGATTGTATGTTTAATCAATTGAACATGCTTGCATCATTTTATATTTTAGGGTCAATATGTATTTATTAGGTTTTGCATAGAAAGTACAGTACAATATATACCATTAATACAAAGTGTGGGGAACAGTAATATAAACAACATAGGCTCAGTAAACAATAGTTAAATATAAAACTGACAGACAATCAATTTTAATTGATGACAAATCACCTAATCACTAGAATCACTCATATCCAGATAGTTCACAAATTAGTACATGTTGGACTTTCCCTAACTTTTAGTCCCACAGAGAAAAGTCACCAGTATAGATATTGGGGGGGATGTACCTCCATAGTAACAAGAAAAGCGATTAAAGACTTTTTTTGAACATAGAAACGTGTGCTTTAGAACTATAGCTGTGTACTGATGCTGGACTTTCATGATCCGAAACTAACTTTTGTGATCATCTCAAAAATTCAATATCTGTACATTTGTCTCCCAACGATGTTTAGTTATTATTCCTGCCAGGTCACTAAGTCTGATTTCAGAGCCATGGTGTCAAACTGCGCGGCTGACAGCCCCTAGACGCACAGCAAACTGCTGCTTTGTGGCCGGGGGAGGATTATTATTATTACACAGTATTTATATAGCGCCATCATATTATGCAGCGCTGTACAAAGTCCATAGTCATGTCATTACCTGGCCCTCAAAGGAGCTCACAATCCATAGTCCCTACCATTGTCATATGTCTTTAATACAGTCAAAGTTCAATTTTTGGGGGGAAGCCAATTCAGTTAACTGCATGTTTTTGGAATGTGGGAGAAAACTGGATTACCCGGAGGAAACCAACGCAAATACAGAAGATCCTGGAAACTCCATGCAGATAGTGCCCTGGTTTAGATTCGAACCTGCTCCAAAGGCCAAAGTGCTAACGTCTGAGCCACCGTGCTCCACGGATCCACCATGGACATCAAAATCTGGATGTGGCTACAGGTCAGATCTTCAGACTGCGACCAAAAGTAGCATGTTCCTTTTAGGGACCACACCGTGATCTGCAACCCCATGCAGGGTCCCTTCCTCAAGAGAACGTAGTGATATTGCTATGTTACCTTAAGGAAGGGACCCTTCACATCCCTAAAAACTTGGCTTTTCAACATGCAATAGTCTTTTTACAATTAAGCAAGAATCTGGTACTTTGGAGTTCCATTCTCATCACGGACATTGCATGAATTTAAATTCTAACATGTGAAATGGTATAAGAGATTTTACTTATCATTACTCATTTAAGGTTGAACTACAGATGAACTTCTAATTTTACATATTGATCTGTTTCACTTTTGGTCCATCTATCACTAAGCAATCATGTATAGACCTATCGAGAATTATTTAGTTTGAGGGGCTTTCTGATTGGATATTATTTGATGGATTATTTTCAGAGGTCTTCACATTATATGGTTTGGGTAAATCTAAAGCTGTCCATACATTTTACAGTTTAATTGAACAATCTTTTGCAGTGTTAGGTCCTAGGTTGCAATCTCGGCCAGGACTCTATCTGCATGGAGTTTGCAGGTTCTCCCCGTGTTTGCGTGGATGTTAAAGACATATGACTATGGTAGGGGTATTAGATTGTGAGCCCCTTTGAGGGACAGCTAGTGACATGACTATGGATAATAAATATGGCAAATGGTATTGACCATATGGGCTTCTTCTGCTATACGGTTTTTTATACGGGTTGGTGCTTGATACCGGATATTTCCATTGCACAGACCATAGATACTTGTCTTGTTATTATCTCTAGAGTAAAAGCCTTCAGATTACTATTAGTAAACCACCCATTTCAGATCAATATGTTCCTGGAAGATGTGTTCTAGGCATTAATGGTACTCTGAAGGTTTTATCTTATGCACAACTGATGTTCATCCAATGACAAAGGTAGATGTCTATTGAGGGAAAATCAATATAAGTAGATTAGCCATATAATAAAGGACAGCCATCTGCTGTATAGGATATACTCACTCAATGTGATCACCATTGTGTTGTACTTGTCAGTGGAATTCCTACCATGGCCAAACCGACTTTTTGGAGATGTCCAGTGTATTCAAGGAGAGAAGTCCAAGTTTGATTTCTTGTTATTCAGAATTAGTAGAATTAGTCGTTTATGGAATTTCTGTATTGATTCTGTGATTGATTAAAGGAATATTTTTTGATTTTTGCTGTATGTATACCTGGAAATGGAATGTAATCAACAAATGTAAATTTTTAAAAGTATATTTTACATACTTTTCCTCTCGGTCTCCCCATCTGTTTATGTCTCTGCATTCAAGCATAGCGCCGTCCGTCCATTGTTTACACCTCGTCTGAAAATCTGTTTATCCCTAGGCGCTCCTATGCACCGTATCCCCAGACCTATGAGGATAATATATGACCTTTTAAATATTAATAGGTATGTGGAGGGTGCTGTGACTTTGCAGCACCAGTGTCCCAGTGTCAAATCTTAGCCAGGACAAGTATACTTCTTCAGGTATGTGTGGAGTTTTGTATGTTCTCTCGGTTTTGGATGTTTCCTCCCACATCCCTAAAGTGTACGTTAGGTAATTGCCCTCCCGCCAAATGGGCCTTGGTTTACGTTAATGACATATGACCATGATAGATACATTACAGTCCTATTTAGCTGGTTGCACCACCCGGCACTTTTCAATAACAACACGGCTATTTTTGGGTGGTTATTGAAAAGCTGGGTCACAATACAGGGGTGCCACCTGCCTACAGCTTCCTTCTACCCAGCTGAAAAAAACTTCAGGGAGCAACATTGCATTAGATTGCAAGCTCCTCTATGAGACAGTAAGTGACATGTTAAAGACTCTGTAAAGCCCAATGGAAAATATCAATATTAAATAATTGGTAAATAAAGACATAATATTTTAGGAAAGTATAGAGACATATATTTACCAGGCTAGGCAATGTATTCTATTTATTTAAAGTAGAAACCCCTTCTACAATTCCATTGATACTAAAGACATAATATAATAGATAAATATAGATAAGTTCACTTCCAAAACCAGAAATTTTCAGCTTTCGTGTAAAATGCAATTTTTTCTTCCATTCAGTGTCAGTTGCAAGCTCACACCAAATGCAGGTAAGCTAAATTTTAAATAACTTAATTATATGACTGCATTTCACCTGCCCGTGTTGCATTTGTTTCAACATGTCCAATAAGAGCATTCACACTGTAGGCAATGCAGGACAAATGCAGCCCTTTCTTGTCATGTTCCCATGAAGAATACATTAGATTATACCTCTCCAATACCTACCAAAAAACCAATACCTATTTTAGGTGCCTTGACCCTTTAAAATTTTGTTTTGTCTAAAAGTTACAGAACAGATACTTAGCGGTCAATTAGAATAATAATCCATCATTTTCAAAATTGAAAGCATAATTGAAGTTGAGATCATTGTTAGTATTATTTAATAAGTGACTTCAAAGAATTACAGTCCCCCTATAGGAGAAGGGGCTGCCTGATTGGCGTCTCTAAACAGGGGGTTGCAGGAACAATGGTTCAGGAGAGGGTCAAGTAGACAGATGTAAGCCGCTGGGAACAATTACATGATTGAGGCTGGAGTGTGTATGAGAACAGGCGGATAAGGGTATGCATACCTGACGTGAAGTTTAATAAGGAAAAGGCTAACTATAACTATGATTGAGTCTGATTACTGAAAAACATATTTATTTTATTCAATTGAACACTAAAATATGCATCCCTGGAAATAATTAACCTTCTGCTCAACGTTAAATTTCATTGAAGATCACTTTTGTCAGGACAGAGGTGCTTTTGCCAAAAAGTCAAGGCATTTACTCCTATTACTTACTACTACTTACTAGAGAAATTATTAAAGAAAATTGGAATAAACCCTTTTGGCGTTGAATGGTTTCTTGTAGACGGGAAGATGTCATTGTCCTCTTACAGCCTTTGGTTTCACAGTTATGCCACCTGGCCAAGGATCTCCATGCACTACAAGGTAGAATCCAACGGAACATCGGGGAAACTAGAATCTCTCCTATTTTAAAGTGTCCTGTCTTTCCGGAAATATGGAGACTTTTATTTAACCACAACTAAATATAATTTTTTCGCTGGCTATCATTCTGACTCTCTGCCTCCAGTACCCTTTGACTTGCTAACTTAGAGTCAGTTGGTACATCAGCAGCTCTGATTTTTCTTGCTGTACAAAGGTTTTGTAACTTGAATTCTGAGACGTCCAAATAAAGGCCATTTTTTATTGGATTGTCGGCAATTCCCTATCCAAAGACCTGTACAATAAATTCTGGTTGAGTCAGTTGATTTCAAACTAACGTAAACAGATTCAGTTTAAATGTTACAGTATCTGGTGGCAGCTCATCCCTCTCAGAAATGTTTACTCAATTGTGTTCTCCCCAGCCCCTTTTAGCCAGGTGCTCCACCCGGCACTTTTCAGTAACCATCTGGCTGTTTTTGGGTGGTTACAAGAGTTGAGTCACAATACAGAGGCTGCCATCCGCCTACAATTTCTTCCCACCCGGTTTAAAAAAATGCCTGAGTTGCATACTGCTTAAAAATTATACACATCTCAATGCCTTCTAACTCTTTAACTGTACTTGATTTATTGGTTTAATGGTGGATAGTTCCCAAGTATGGGGATGCTTGGGGTTTTTCCCTATGTTGTATTGCTCAGACCTGAGTCATGTGGGAAGGGCAATATTATCATCCAACCATGGTTGACTCCTGCATGGGGCATGGTTGAGGGGCATGGTTGGGTGAGTATAGCGTGCTGGGGTGGGGAATGTAACGACCAGTCAAGGTTTTTCCATATGCTTGATAAGTTTTGATATTTAGATCTGCCAGCTGGAACTTTTAGAAGCTACCTATAGCTACTTAAATCTATCTCCTGATCTATCTAAAAAAAGACCCAATGAAGAGATGGTCATTTCTCGCCTTTGGAAACATTTTTTTTCTGTTTATGTGCTCAGTGGTTAAAATACAATTTCCGGTTTGGATTCTAAAAGGTGAATTTTTACCTTCATCACATTACCAAAAGCCCATGCTGTTGTGGATGGATTTGTAGTTTGGGATGCTGGTTGGGAAGTAGAGACAACAACCTCATATATCGAATATGTATCGGTGAGAGGAAGGGGAACCCCTATGGTCTTTGATGCTGCATTTGTAAAACCCATGCAGTTACCCTTTTGCATATTGAGTTCTGGGTTTCTAGGCAGCTCAATAATTTGTGTTTTTTTATATTTATAATTATTTGTAATACTTCATAACATCAAAATTGTATAGCAGTTTTATGTATAGCTCTGCGTAATATGAGGGCGTTATATAAATCCTGTTTATTAATAATAATAATAATAATAATAATAGCAGTTCGCTTTATTTTCGAAGATTTAGTCTTTTATATACTTCTATCGTTTGTGCATGCGCTAAGCATAAGAATGCATTGAAGGAGCGTACTTGCACTGGGTTCATTGTACTATATGGGCTCCACTATTCATCCTCACATGGGACCTTGCAAGTTGAAAAGCTTTGAGCTTTGTGTAAAGGCATTTGTACGTATATTTTTATTAAAATGAACTCAGTATACCAAATCATTCAAAAGGTGTGGTAAATGTAAACATTTACTGCTATATTAATTTTTATGATTGTTTGCCATCAACACCTGTTTTTATTTAACGCACACCAGTCACACAGATACAGTTGTAAAATAAAGTCATTGTTGTTAAAGCTTTCAGACATTTTTTTTTACATTTGTTGTTATCTGATTAGTGTATTCTATGGGTAAGGGTGCTGGAATTTGGGGTTTTACTTTATTTAATGTTAGGAGATGGGCAGGTGATTCTATTCCAAGATGAGCAGCGTCTTGCATGTAAGCAGAGATTGGGAGTAGGTGTGGAGTGATATGTAAAGACATCATTAAGCCATGCATTTTGTTTGTAGCCTTCATGTAGGCAGATCTAAATACTTGCTGGTGATCTCTTTAAATACATTATTAAGGTAATTGTTGTATCTGTCCTAATACCAGGCATCTGTATTCACCTACACATCACCACTCAGGAAGAAAGGATCAGCTCAAACAACCAATTAGAATCTCCTGCAGTGCACATGTGCTGGTAGGGGAATGCAGATATCAGTGTGCTGCTACTCTTTTATCATCCAATCAGAAGCAGGGATGACCAGGCCGTATATTAATGTAGAACCTGACTGTTCTTCCTGGCAGAAATACATGTAACATAGCATCAGATGAACTCCAGATTGTTTGAAAATTAAAACACTTTAAATTTATGTATTTTATTTGTCTGTATAGCTGTTTGCCTGGCATTTCACTGTAAAGACTTGTACGTGTCAACGCAATCTGTGTCACCTTTTACCAATATTTCCCAAATTGAAATATTTTGCCTAGCGTTTGCACATGAAAACTTTTACTAGCATTTGTGCAGATGGTTTCTACATGGCAGCACATAAATCCAAATTTGACAAGAATGCCCATGGATTACATGAGTGGATCAGAGGTTGCAATAAATCTGATAATCCTTGTCTGAAGACAGAGACAGCTGACTGTTTAAAAACAAATGTTGTAAGCCAGTATTATGTACATTCGGTATTTTACACAACGTAATTCTTTTTTTCTCATTATGTTGATAAATGTAACTGAATGTGACACTTAGGGTCATTTTAGTGGGAAATATTTGGGGGTAGTTTTCTGCCACAGGCGCAACTATGGTCCCATCCATTTTTTAGTGTTAGGAACCATTTGTTCTAGTGGCTGAGGTGGAACGCAGCACGGTTCCAGAAAGCAATAAGTCTTTTACGTGATTGCTTTCAGAGGAACTGCTGTGCAGCTACAACTGTATGCAATTTTATCAAATGTGTTTAAAAGTGCAGCTTCTCATTTATTGTTGTATATTTAGTAGTAGTTTGTCACATTCAGTAGACTTGTTCTTGTAATGTTGAGAACATTTTGCAGATTTCCAATCTGCTTCATTGGTTAATGAACTGATGGCGGGGCTTGAAGATTTCTGCTTTATTCAGCCTAATGTTTCAAATGCAGGAGGTGTGTGCTTGACAGCCTGGACTCACGGGAGAATTCAAAGAGCAGTGTTCACATCACTCTGTAATCACCTCTGTCCACATCATGGACCAAAGCAGAGGACCCTGCATGTCATTGCATTCTTATTGGATGTTTAGGGTCCAGGCTCTCAACCTATCTATAGGTTTCATGTACTACATTTTTTTTCATATATAATATTAACAGGAGTGAAACTGTTTGGCAGGTGTAACTCATAACTCGAGTTTAGATCAGCCCAGTATTTGCCCCAGAATTTTTTTTAAACTGAATGAGAAGAAGCTTTGAGCAGGTGGGAGCCCTAGTAATGTGACATTAAAATACATTTCAGAAACCACCCACAAATGGCCGACTGAAATGTGCCAGGTGGTGTACCCAGCTAAAAGTGGTTGGGGAGAAAACGACATCTTATGAGTTGTTTAGTCCTGGTTCCATAACTTAAGGTTTAGGTGGACTGAACTAGCTAGGGCTAAGGTCTGTCTATCACCAGTCCTCCAGGGCCACTAACCGGCCAGGGCCAAACAGAACATGTTTCTAATTTTACTGCCAGAAATACTAAAAATGTTATGTGGATTTTAACTCTTGAAGACTGACGTTAGGTAGCCCAGATCTAGAACATACAAGACTTTTTAAATCTTCCCTGTGTAACATGATGAAATATATATGGTGCCAAATGTGAATAGTTTTTGGCATCATCTATCCAAATGTCTCCTGGAAAGGAGGTTAAAGAGCCTGGATAAGGCTTGCCAGTATTTGATTGCAGCTTGTTGTTTGGGATCCAGGCCCGCAGTGTCCTGGAAGAATTGGGTGGGCCAGGCACTCTTCAATTTTACCAGAGCAGAGATTAGGGGTGCTCTGGTGCACCTGGCCATGAATAAAAAGGCACCCGCCTTTGTGTTAGGGGGAAGTTGTAGCCTGAGATCAGGTGGCTTTGAGCAGCCTGTGGGCTGGGGGAGCTGAGGAGGTCTTCAAAAGTCTGGGTCAATGGGACTGATACCCTGATAGCTATTGCAATCAGAGCCTAAGTGTAAGCTGTAATGCTGGTGGGAGCAGGACCAGGCAGCCAATATTTTGAGCCTACAGACTGTGAAACTGCAACTTAAGTTACCTGGGAGTACCTGGCTCAATCCCGGAGTAGCTGCTTGGTCGGCAGGACTTGATTCACTCACCTGTGGGAGCTGAAGTAAGCCATTGTTGTTGTTCTTTTTCTGAAGCAGTACAGTGTATTGTGATGAGCTGATCCCCCTAACTTCACACCTGTAATCACAAAGATTTACGAAGATCCCATGTTGTATTTTCTTAATTTGCTTAAGCTGATTCTCTTCATTATTTGATTGTACCTGAAATAGCACATGACATACGTCGGTATACTCAACTCATATCCCCACATGTAATAGACAAGGATTGTTTTCATCCTCACAACAGTATCATGATTGTTTCATTTGGGCCAGTAAGCACAAAGGACTTTTTGAACCAGATACGGACATGACACAGACTCCAAACAAACACTCTCATGTGTAACATGTGTACTGTTCATTTCTAATCTCTGCCGCAGATCCGAGGCAATCAACAGTCACTTATTCACATGGCGTCCACAGCAGTGGAAACATTACATCATGCAAAGATTGCACAAACAAGATTTAAACAAGCTATTCTGTGTGTTTAACAAAGTGATGATTACCGTGATACCTGTATACCAGGAATATGCAACTAAAAAATACAGAGCAAGCCTTCTCAACAATGGAAGACAAAACTACTGCTGACAAGGAAAAGAAAGTCAAGTTTCCTAGAGTAAATTCTAACAATATTCAGAAACAATTTAACACTTGCAGAAATGTGCTAATCTCTATATACATATACATGTACAAAGTAATTTCTTCTACCCCAGGTCAATTATTCTGACATAAGTAATAGTTCTTCATCATGTCAGTTACTGCTAATGAACTCATCAGGAATTTTATTCCTTAGGAGATTACAGACTTCTACCTCCTGATGTGCACATGATCCCAATCACATGGTTAATGTATACTAATAAGTAGAAGATGAATCTTTATATAACCAAATGTAGTTTAAGGAGGTGTGTGACTTCTTGAAATGTGCCATATAAACGCAGTTTTTCAGATTATTCTTTTATAAGCAGTATGCACATTGAGAAAAGAGAAAAACATAAGACTGGTTTTTTGACAATAAATCAACAGATTGTTTTACTAGAGCAAGAAAAAATTCCTTTGCTAGACATAGATCTCCTGTGCCAACATGGTAGTTCAAAATTACGATCAATTGTGAATATTCATAATTCATGTCTCATTTTCTGACGCGTTTCGCTCTATGGCTTCCTCAGGGGATTTAGAGCCTTAGCTAGCTGAGTAGAAACAAATACAGAAAGAAACATTGTATTATATTTATATCAATATTTAATATTTACAAGTTTTACTGTTATAGTACATTAAACAATACAATGTACTATAACTGGTAAACTTATAAGTTTTTTTAATCTTTTTCTCTCAATGTTCATAATCAAACCAGACTTGGCAAAAGTATGTACAATGTACAATAGGAGAACCCTTCTTTGGTAAACAACCTTATTGTTTATTTTTTAAGGGGTACCAGTGTTCTCCACAGCCCCATTTAGCTGTTTGGAGCACCCGGCACTTTTCAATAAGCACCTGGCTGTTTTTAAGTGGTTATTGCAAAGTTGGTTCACAATTCAGAGGTTGCCACCCACCTACAGCTTCTGCCCACCCAGATTAAAAAATTTTTTTTGGAGAATACTGAGTACATCAGTGTAAGTAAGGAGAATGGAAATATGCTGGATTGATGTTCCCACAGGTCTGCAAAGTAAATTTATGCCCACCATTGGTGTCATACAAATTCAGTCAGTAAAGTGTGAAAGTCAGTGATCAATGTCAGGAAATTTAGATCATCACTTATCCCCATCAGTCCATCTAGATCAGGGTTGTCAAACTCTGGCCCGCGGGCCATATCTGGCCCACACGGTTCTTTTGTTTGACCTCCAAAGGAATCCTAAATATGAATTGCAGCTGGCCTGCCGCTGCATTGCAATAGTGCTGCTACTACAATTCCTGCCATCACTCGCGTCTATAGACCAGCGGCCTCTCTGCCTATGCGTGCCGGGAAGTAAGGAATTAATGCCCCGAATTGTAGTAGCGGCATCACTCACGTCTATAAACCAGAAGCCTCCCTGCCTATGCGTGGCCCCGCATTGTACTGTTTTATAGACGCAGGAAACTGTAGTAGCGGTGCTATTTCAGTGAAGTGGAAATTCCGGTCACTCATAACATTAGGCCCTGCATTGGAATGTTTTCTTGACACAGGGAATTGTAGTAGTGGTTCTGTTTCAGTTTTAAGTTTGGCCCGTGACTTTGTCTAAGTTTTTAATTTTGGCCCACTGTGTATTTAAGTTTAACACTCCTGATCTAGATGATGTCGACATCCATGTGGATGAACACTGCAGGGTTTTACCTGACAAGAGTTGGATAAGCCCCACTGATAATATCCTCTGTTCTGGATTTTTTTTTATGATTTATTAGTTTATTTATTACACTCATTTGTGCTTTTTTATCAGTATCATAGATTGATGGGATTACCACAACAGCTGTTAGCATAATAATAATAGACATTTAAATATTAGTGATCACTGTACTTTTCTATGAAAAGTAGGAAGATTATGGTTAATAATTGGGGGGTGCGGGGGTTGCTACACATAACTTCCTGAAAGCAGGAACATCCATTCTGAACTTCCATGATTGTAAGAACTGAAACATAACAAATGAAAGGAGTGAGCCACGAACAACAAGGCTTAGTAGGAAAGGATGGATGGTGGGTGTCCTCCAGCCACAGAATGAGGTTGGGTCTGTCTGACTTGCTGCATCCTTTTATTGCAAAATATGCTCATTGTGTGTAATGACAGAAATTTCAGTGCAGGAGAGGGGACAATGTACAAGATGGAAGGTAGAACTTTAAAAGGATTATACATTTTAAATGGATACTCTGAGAGGATGTTTTCATTGCACCGCACCCTTATCTTCACAAATACCAAAGAACTTTCTTTCCCCAGCAGGGAAGGTTTGCATGGGTTTTGATGGTGCTAAAAATCAACACTAACAACATATGTTAAAAACGATTTGTTGCAATTTATTATATAATATTATAAAAAACCTATCACAATAGAATGTATACTTTCAATGTGCAAAATGACAATTGAGCAATCACACAATTTGTATTGATACACAATAACTTTTACAGTCCTTAACGCGTTTCACCAGTAGGCTTCACCAGAAGGACAGAACGTTATTAGTACCGCATCTATGTATTTGTTCCTATAGTAGTTAATGATCAGATGATTCAGATAGTAGTCAATATCATTTCACTGAAATTTTGTTTTCGAAAAGCAAGATTGTTTATTTAAAACCAATAACACAGATTTTTTTTATGCGGTTAAGAGTGATGTGACCCCATGGTGGTATAGGCAATATCTTCCAATGCACCACAGTGTGTATCACCAAAGAGATAAAATATCACGTTTGGTTGTATTTTCTTCAGATTAGAACAGAATAGAGCACTTTTTTTTTCTTTAATAGTTTATCCTACTGGGATCACTCACTGCTTCCTGTCTGCTAACTTCTAAAGCAGGGATGCCCAACAGGTGGATCCCGAAAGTGTGGACACCCCTGTTCTAAAGTATTATACAATGTCATTCTGCAACACTTTATATTTCCAGGGAAAGAATATAATTCTAACAATGAAGCATGCAGTGATTTTGTGTATTTCCTGGTCAGATTGGAAACCTTGGATGAGCTCTTACTTGAATGCTTGTGATGCTTCAAGGACATGTCTGTACGAAACAGAAGCCATTGTGTTTGTGCCAGACAGCCCAGGGGCCCTCAGCTGCCTCTTCATAGGGAGCATTCTCCATGGATACTGGGGATCAGGAGGATACAAGTGCTGCTCTTGTCCTAGACAGGGCTATGTTTGGCTACAGATCTAATTGAGTGTTTCCTATATAGTCCCCATTTTTAGCTTCTTTTATAATTTGGGAAATTTCTTTACACAGTTTGTAATACATTGAATTATTAAAAATAAACCAAAAATATTTGCAGTTTTGGATCTTAGTGAAATGAGATGAATACACCATTTTTAAAGCTGAACTTCATGCAGAAAATTACAGAGAATGCAATTACATGTTAAAAAAGTCAGTGTTTTGAATGCAACAGGTGCAAGTGCTTTGATTTAAAGTGTAACTATAGCAAAATCCTCAATCAGGCAGGACGTTATTGGAAAAAAGGGACAGGTGATGTCCATTCTGTAATAAAACAGATCTACCTCACTGCTCACTACCTTCTTTATATGTCCTGGAAGAGAAAAAGAAAAAGATGGCGGCACTCCCAATGAAATGGGGGCAGAGGAGTGTATTTAAAGAGTTGCGTCCAGACAGGTATGTTTTTTTCTATTGCAAAGCGATATCACCTATTCCTTCTGCATTAAAGGATATGTCCGATCGCAACTTCCCAGTCACAGGCTGGAGGCAGGGAGCTGACCAAGCTGCATTGCCTAACTACAGTAGAGGAAAGTCAGGTCACCAACCTGGCTGTGCTGTGTGGCAGGGTTGTGTTAATCCCAAAACTGGAAGAATAAAAGTGTAAAGCCAGGAAAAAACAACTCTCATATATCTGTGTGTTGTAGCTGTTTGTTATACAAGAACAATACAAGGTGAATTTATTTTCATTGTTGTAGGTTACTATACTTAAACATTAGCTTTTACTTTGTCCATTTAGGTCAGAGGTGTCAAACTCAAATACACAGGGCCAAAATTAAAAACTTGGACAAAGTCAGACTTGAAGTTTATTGAAAAAATTGAGGAAGTTTTTCATTAGATGTAAAACCTTTTATTATGGAAACAAAGAGGTTTTGCTTAACCTTCACCACTGCTACAATGCGGGTCCACGCATAGGCAGAGAGGCCGCTGGTCTATAGACGCGAGTGATGCCGGCAATTGTAGTAGCGGCGCTATTTCAATGCAGCGGAGGGCCAGCTGCAATTCATATTTAGAAATCCTTTGGGGGAGGGCCAAAAAAATTCCTTTAGTGGGCCAAATTTGGCCCTTGGGCCAGAGTTTGACACCCCTGATTTAGGTAATACAATGTCTATTAAAAGGCCCTTTTCCAACTCACTGATACCCATCCTTTTGTCAAAGCCAGCACCAAAATATCACTGGCCCCCAATGTCAGAGTCCAAAGGAAACGGGGACACCAGCACCTCCCCATGTCTCAGTGCTCGGGTCCACAAACTGACCACTAGACCTAATACATGGGAGGAAGTCACATACCCAGAAGGAGAGGCAGGGAGTACTGGAGAGAATTGGTGGGTTTGGGGGTTTTTGATATACACTGTTTGTCTGGAATCGGCAATGTCTCTTTACAGTGTAATCTATCTGCTTCACAAATGCCTAGGTAACCCAGAATTTAATCTTCTTTTGACGTTTTAATATTTTTATTATATTTTGACATTTCCCAATGGATAAGATGATGATGGGTTATTATGCCCTCATAGGGTCAAGGTGGACTCTTTGTATTAAGCTAGCTGACTTGTAGTTGGGCATACTATGGTGGGCATGTATGGGCATTCAGAATAATGATCGTATGCAGTGTTTAACCCATACATTTTTTTAAGCTGTAGGTGGAAGAAACTGTAGGTAGGTGGCAGCCCCTGTATTGTGACCCAACTTTTCAGTAACTACCCAAAAACAAGCTGGGTGGTTACTAAAAAGTGCCAGGTGGTGCGCTCAGCTAAAAGGAGCTGGGGAGAACACTGGTATGCTGGACATGCAACTTTTGAAAAAAATGCAACAAATGGGACCACTTTACCCACTAATCTACAACCCTGTAAATGTCTACTCATTGTTTAATTTCTGTTTTATACATTTTGGATTTATTTCTCGGGAAGATTTATAGTGGAAAGCCTTATAGCCGTATACAACATCTATTAATAAGTTTGTCTTTGAAATAGCCGATTTGGTATTACGTTATTAGTCACAATTGCTTATGAATTCTTCATTTTCAAGGCTTGTAATAGGCTTACAGGTCTTATCCATGGAAGTATCCCTTAGTTAATCTCAAGTTGTTTTAAGCACACTGAGCTAAATATAGTCAGCTTTGTCCTGGAATGTATTACTTTCTTTCTTTTGATCTAAATATGAAATTCATTGTCTCATTTTAAGCATTTTATAATTAAAGCTCAACTCTTGTCAAAATAGTTAGGGGTCTATTTGTAAATGTTTTCTTCATGATTCACCCAACTGTTTTCCAAAATGTACACCATTCGGATACTGGTTTCTAAAATGTATGAGACGTCAGTAAAAGTTGATGCTCACATTTTTTAATTGAATACAATGTAAAAATGTGTTTAATGTGTAAAAATAGCCAGTAAAAGTTTTGTACATTTTAGACAATATTATAAAAAAGCATTTTTTGCTATAATTCTCTAATTTGGAGCCACCCTTGCAGCAACTCTTTTCTGCCACTAGATACCACGTAATTATACCAACTTTATCTGAGCCCACCCTGCCATCTAATTCTACCCCATTCCCTCTACTTCCAGTGCTATACCTTATTTCCACTTTAATTTGGTTATTAGGAGAAAATAAACTCCAAATTACTTCAACTTTAGGCCTGCACAAGACAAATGACGTTCTTCTTTGCTTCCATATTGCCTGGGCATTAGTAGATCAAGCATGGGCAGGAGTAAGAAGAGCGAGTTGTATAGATAGATGCAGTATATATCAAGTATAGATGCAGTATATATTACATTTTTGTTCTTGGCTGTAGATATGCTTTTAGTTAAGTTATTAGATTTTCTACAATTAATGATTTAGATCTAATCAGTGCATAATGGCACATGTGATACATTGCACTTTAACATTCAGTCATTGAGGCAGCCCATTTAAATTGAAGAGGTTGAAAAGACATCCTAACATGCATGAAAAAAAGCAAAACTCAAGAATATATACTTATTGGTAAAACGTTGGTGCATTCAGATGCTGTTTAAAATGTAGGACAGCACGGCACATGCTGCAGATGGTCCCATGGCTAGCAAGTGTATTGGTCACTCAGCTGCATGAGATTCCAATCTTGTACACAGCTGAGCTCTCATTGCGATTGAATGCCATTGTGGAGTCAATATTCTTTTTTAGATTGAGTCGTCAGTGATGTGGATGATGTACATTATTTTTCTAAATAAAATTCACAGTAATAATGATCATCACTTTCAGATGGCCTTTCTATTCTTTTTGGTTCAGTAAATCTGGAAGTAAGCAAAGTCTACATGCAGAGATATTACGGCTTTGTTTTACCATCGGCTTTCTTTATGCATAAGCAAAAATATTCTTGCTTTACATAAATAGTTTGATATATATGTGTGTGTATGTATATAGTGCTTCCAATGCACTCGCTGCAGAGAGGCGTTTCAGTTCAAACCTCAAGGCATTTTGGCCACTTTTATTCACAAAAACCATTAACACAAAGCAAATTTCAATTTTTTTCTCGCAGGGGTTCAGCATCATCACATTGAAAACACAAATTTAGCCTCCTGGCTCTCTGTCGGTCCCACGGACCTCAACTTTGGGGTACCTCCTGGGCTCTCCTAGCATAAGGCCTGCACACAGCATTTTCACTTTTATTATTGGCCAGGTGCTCCAGGGTCATCATCAATATCAGGCCTGGAAATGGAATGGAGTGCCCGGGCTGCCCATTCCTTCCAGCACACTCCAGGCCTGGATCCCAAATAGCTGCAAATCTGCAGCAATACAATTACTCATGGCCCTATCCAGGCCCTGTAATCCCATTTCCAGGTGAGGGTGAGGTAGATGATGACAAATACCCTCTGAATTTGGCATCACATGTTTGTACCACAATATATATGTACACAAAATGCTATTACAGTTCATTTGCTGACATCTTTTTATTGTATTCTAGGAGAAGGTACCAGACCATCTCGGAGCTGTAAGCCATGTCTCTACCTTTCCGAAAAGACTTTGACAAGTACAAGAATATAAATGAGGATGAAATTCTTAACAAACTATCTGAGGAGGAATTGAAACAGCTGGAGAATGTCCTGGAGGAACTTGATCCCGAGGTAAGGGAAATCAGCAAGGCATCTTCAGATGGTTAGCAGACACAACATTATGTGATGGGATATCTGAAATAGAGAATGTGAATAATATATTAAACAGTGTGTGCAGTGAACTTTTAATGCTATCTAAAACTGTGCCTAAATCATACATGTAACAAATAAACCTAATCTGAATTCTGTGTAATCCCCTGTACAAGTACATACAGCTTCATACAATTATGTTTGTGTAATAAAAAATATAGAAATTACGTTTGTAAAATAAATGATCCCTTTTATATGGAGGAAACAACCCATTCTTTACAATATTTAAAGTATATGGCTGTGACACAAATGGGATGAAAGATACAGATATATACTTTTCGGAACTTTCCGTCTATATGGTCATTATAAAACTGGAGGTTCTATGATGGCTGGAGGTGGACTCCTTAGATAGGGATAGAAAGAAATACAAATCCTTTGACAAAACAGCTCTAAAATGTATTACATGTGTGTATTTAGTTGTTTGCATGGGGATCAGCAATAAATAGGTTACATTGCTTTAACATGTTTATAGTGTATTGGAGCTCAGCGTGTGCAGTGTGATCAGTTTAAGCAATTTCAGTACAGAAGAAGAGTCTGCAAAACTGGCTCAGCTTTAATGCCCATGGTGCTCTGATCTGTGCCTGCTGACACTTGTCGACGGGGTGCATGATTTGGTGAATGATCTCCCCTAAATCCCCCCTATATATATATATATTTTCTGTAGACGTAGCCTTTGTTGTATTTTTAGCAGAATCAATACTTCCATCTACGCACATGGAGCAGCAGGAAAAGGAAACACACAACTATAATTAAGCGTGCTTAGTTTCACCCCTCTTTAAACATCTCATCATCTGATTGACAAGATGATTGGCACCAACACCACAGAACATTAATGATGCCGGGCTGCTTTGAACTAATTAATAGCAGTCATGTTTTCTGCAAGATTCTAATTACATGGCTTTCATTTTACATTCTCTTGGCTGTTTTCTCCATCTCTCCCGCATGTTGGCAGCTATTCTTCCCACAGAAGCCAATAACAACACTGAAAAACTCTTTATGGACTGCAAAGTCACCTTTACTGGGAACAGATGAGACTCCTTGAAATGAAACACATGTGCTGCTTATAGGGGAAGGAAAATGTGCAATATTTTCCATTCGGTCAGGTAAATCAGTAACTTGGGTTTTGACATCCTGTGCTGAGAATAAAAAGAGACACGGCGTATTAGTGCCAGCACGAGAATGACGTTTTGTTAATGGTTAGTGCAGCTTGTTACAAAAACAGTTTTTTTAATAAACTAATCTGTTAATTGCTAGCATACCACGAGAGTAGTAGATGTTTAACCATTGCAAGACTAGGAGATTCTAGCCAGGAATTTATGGCGGTAATATTATGCAAATTTAAAATTAAACTCCACGTAAACATGGATGAAATACATAAATGGGAGCTGTTTTACTTGCCAAAGGATTTGTATTTCTGTCGATCTGGTCCTGAGATTTACTCACTGAGAGTTTTTGACACACAGCACACTCCTGCCTAAAAGGGACCGGATCTGAACTTTCAGTGCTGAAGTTTCTCGTTTACTTACAGATCATCTTCTTTTTACACACTTCTTTTTCTGGCATGGCCCAAAACCTGGGCATGGTCTATCTAGCTTGGCACATAAACAAGATACAGTCAATATAAGAATATAGGAGAATGCTTGTGGGTTAAGGCTGTGTTGGCTTCCAACATGTGTTTGTGGTATAAAAGTAAAAAAACAGTCCTATCTTCATGGTCTATATATTGCTGATATCAGCACAACCAGAAACACACACAAATTATCATCTGGTGATGTCTATGGTGGGTAAATCAGACATTCACTGAAACATTCCCTGGTGGAGAATCAATTACTGCCATTGAAACACATGGATTTGGAAGATTCCCCACCAGGAATGTGCTTTATAAATCAACCCCTAAGAATAGATTTAGTTTGCTCCTTTTGAGTTCCCTGCACCCCTGTATGCATTCTGTATTTGGTATATGTAACTTCTGGCTCAGCTATGGTGCCAGTACATAAACTTTATTACCCTACTGGGCCTTACTCAAGCTTTGATACATTTCCAAATATGTGCTCCATAAACACGGGCTGAATTTTAATCTTTGGCCAATTTTGTGGTGCATGTTAAATGCCAAGAAGCTAAGTCTTGTAACTTGATTATATGGGAACTTTTACGCATTGGAAACATTTTTATTTGTATCCCATGAATATGTTTTTATATCTACAGTAAAAATCTTTCTAAGTTACTTTTAGTGAAAGAATCATAATGACATTTCCAAAGATGAACATTACATGTTCCTGATGCAGCTTTGGTGTAGTTCCATGGCAGCCACCAGTTAAAACTAAAGCTTATGCTAGGTTCAGACTGACAGTAAGGTTACGGTGCAGTTACCTCCCAAACCTCCTTCTTGGGTGAGAAAATACATGAAGCGTCGCACGCACAGCAGAACAATAATATTGAGTCAGAGAGATAGTAAGTGGTTCACGCTTTCTGTGGTCCGTACTGAGTCCACAACGAGGGCTACTGTGCATTCGGCATGGTGCCTACTGCTGTAAGGGGCACCAAACTGCCTAGTATTCCTGCAGGTATGAATTTATATTGTATAAAGTATATTTAAAGCCAAACCTTTTCTTTCCTAGTTTGTGTTAGAATAAAGACCCCTTTTAGGTTTATCCTGTAGTCTGTATCCCCATGGAGGAGATTCACCCTCTAATTTTGCTTGGTTACCCAAATATTTTCATGAATCCTGCTTGCCTTCCTTCTAGGATGGTCAAAGCAATATGACAAATAAAGTGGGATAGTAGTTTTAGGTGTGACAGTTTTGGCACTATGTAATGTATCGCACAAAGAATTTAATTCATCACACCCAAAAATACATTTATTACACTTAAGAACTAACTTGAGAAAGGGCAAGTCTGTCCACAGAATGTAGCATTCCTGCTGCCTATTAAAAGTTGCTCCATAAGTCTCCTTTTATCTTGCAGGAGTGCAGCTCATTTTATGGCTATGGGCAGAGTCCTGCAATCTGTTCACCCCAGGATGGGTAACTGTTGATAAGTGGGTTAGGGGTTGGTAGTTGCTGCACTCAAAAACTAATATTCACCTCAACCTAACCTCTTATTTATTCTATTGATTGGAAAATGTATAGACAAACTAATTGGAAATCAGAAAATAGTATTTATTGGGTTTTTTGGGGGGAATTGCACCAAGAGGAAGTCACTTGTATATTGGACGAAATCACAGCCCACCGACATCACAACAAAATGATATATCTCTGATCAAGGGGAAAAGTAATGAAAATAAATGTTCATTTGTGGACTTTTAAAGAGGAACTAAACTCAATTTACCTATTTGCCACCTGGCAATTGAGCATTCATCTTATAGCCAAAAAATGATATTGTCTGCCCTTAAATGAGGAATTACTTTCTGGCCCTCCCCTGACCCTCATAGGTATGAAGTTGATGAGCTGGAAGCAGTGAATGGGAAGATGCGATCACCCTGCATTCCACCTTCAATAGTCTTGAGTAACATAGCTTGGAATGCTCTTGCTCCTTACAACCATCAACCAATGGTAATGCTCCATGTTGTGTTATTGTAGTTACTGAATATAGCAGGAGCGGTGCCCTTTTCCTCCATAACATTGGCTGATTGTTGTTGGGAGTGTACCCTACTGTGTACCTCCAGTCCTTGAGGATTTCGTGTCCCTATTAGCCACTGGCAAAAATGGAAATGCTTCCTGCTGTATTAATTAACAACCATTAAACCCTGTTGTTGATGAACACATTCTGAACATTCCCATTAGCTAACTAATACAATCAAGTAGACAATTTGGGACATATACATTGCTGGTAGTCTTGCATTGCGTTATCCTCTAGAAATCACTGTTCTGGTATTACCTTCATGTGACAGATTTAAATATTGGGTCGTTGATATGGGGCATAGCTTTGGTGTGTGTATTGCTCTTCATTGTTTATAAACTAAATGGTTTTCTTCATTTCCAGAATGCCTTGTTACCAGCTGGATTCCGACAGAAAGACCAGACGACGAAGGAAGCATCAGGAGCCTTTGACAGAGAGCACTTATTAGATTATTTGCGTAAAGAAGCCATGGAGCACCAAGACAGGGAGGACTTTGTGCCTTTTACTGGTGAAAAGAAAGGTAATGCTAACCTTGGTTATGAGAGGTTACCAATGGGCAGTGACATCTAAAGGGGCCCCTTCTTTTTCCAATGATACCATTTATTAATAAACCCACTATTAAATAATAAATAATAAAATTAATAAACCCTTTTAATTATAAATTGCATGTAAGTTTTAATATTTGTGGGTCATGATCCCACTACTTCCGCATTCCTTGTCTATCCAAGAATGACATTGCCCCTGCTGCTGGCAGCCTTTTGGGATATTCACATCATGTACATCACAAGTATTTTTGACATTCAGAAAACAACCAACCTAACTTACACATGCATTGGTAAAATAGGAAGTGTTAGACAGCTCCTGATACCAAGATGACGGAATGGGAGCAGGTAGCAGCAGAATAGAAAAGGACAATACCAGATTCGATAGCTATGGAAGCGTATTAACTATGGACACTATATTGTTTAAAGGTTGAGGGGGACCTAAGGGTATTCTTAGAGAAAAGTTGAATTTTTTATTAAAATATACAGTAGAACCTCAGGGAATGGCCAATTCCGGACAAGTGTAGTTTCCGGTTCACTGAGGGTAATTCCTTTTTCTCAGCCATTCAGCATTAGACTTGAATGGGGAAACTTAGCCGTCATCAGTGTTTCCTCAGCCAATCATGAATGGGAACAATTAGCGGAGTTCTGCTATGCTGATATCTCCGCTTTCTTGATTGCTCCTGCACCCCTAGCTGAGCTGTGGCATATGTTCTTGGATGTAGAACAGATGCCACAGCTCCCGTTATCTGTCGGTTATCTGAGTTCCGGATAATCAGGGTTCTACTGAATATAGATGATATACATCTCAAAAGGTGAGAAATTCTTCACTGGGATGTCCAAAGCCCTGTTATATTTATCAGATCAAAATATTCTGCAATGACCACAGCAATACGATTTGCACAATCATCTACTCAGAATGTTTCATATGATGGCTGCTCGGTTTAAGTGCTGTCTTGGGGCAGGGTAAAATAGTGTACATTCTTGTCAGGTATGCCAAGGATCTTCCATGGTTCTAAAATTGATGACATACTAACAGCATGATGTAGCTTTTTCTAAAAAAAATGTATTCTCTTAATTTTTAACCTCACAACGTTGTCCTTGTACTGGGAAGCTTCACAGCGGAGCCTAATCGAACTATGTGTTTCTTCTGTTGGTTGACCAGGTGCATTATGTACAGACTTGAGACCAAAAATGTATTTTATGTTTTAGTAATGATGCTGTAAAACTCCAATAGCTTCCACTTACCTCCCTAGCCGCAGCTACTTGCCTAGTTCTTATACCAGTATATTTTATGTAGGTTGTCAGTATTGTTCCTAGTAATGTGCACACTCTACCTGGTGATCTAAATAGAGTACTGAAGAACAGACATTCTACAAAACCACAATGTGGAGATTCTGAGATTCTGTCCCTTGGTGATTGTTCTTGTAAGCCTTGATGCTTGTAGATCCTGAATGCTCCTAGAGCAGTAAGAACTGGAAATAACTTTAGCACTAACATGACCTATGAAAAACATTTTTACTTCCTTCTTTTTTTTCTGATTAGGAGATCATAAACAAGTTTATCCTGTAACTTGCCATTTTTTAACACAAGTATTAAAATATAATTATCAATATTAGTGTTTAACCTAGAATTTTTTTTAAGCTTGGTGGGAAGGATTTGTAGGCCTGGGGCAGCCCCTGTATTACTACCTAACTTTTCAGTAACCACCCAAAAACAGCCGGGTGGTTACTAAAAAGTGCCAGGTGGTGTGCCCAGCTAATGAGCTGGGGAGAACACTGATATGGTGAAACGTAACACAAACTGTTATTCTAGGTGAATATTATACACTTGTTAGGATTCTTTATAGATCAGCACATCTCATCAGGTCTATACATGTTTTGAGCTTCCCTTACATCCTATTAATGTATCTTCATTCATAGGATCACTTAATGCGGAGGTCAAGAGAAGTTGGGTTATTTGTTGTATTGCTGCCCAGTAGGGTCTGGAGAAACGTTGTTATATACTGCTATTTGACTCACTGCAAGGCAATGCAATCCATCGTCTTTATTGACCCCATTGTGCCAAAAGGTTGTAGAGTTTAGGCAATATGATCCATAGTGAAACCAACTCTGATGTTTTGACATTTCATACAGTAATTTAAATCCTTGAACCCTTGATTCAATGAACCCCCAGGATCTCTTAGACTCCACCAAATTACACATCTTACACAGATGTCTACCACTGGGTTCCATCCAGTCCTATAGATCTAGTTGTTTATTTGATTCTACCTCTACCTTGTGCCGTACAGGATTACTCTGGCTTGTGCCTGTCAGTCATTTTTCTCTTAATGTCACAATCTCAGACCTTTGCTAGTTTATGTACTGGGCTCCTAAAGGTTTTATACTTTTCTTTGACTGTGTATTAAATCTTCAGCTAATACCAATGTAACACACCCAAGGTGTCTGGTAAGGTTCTCATTTATCCAGGTCATATTATATATAGAAGTAGTTAGTCACATTCTTCTGGATTTGTTCTTGTTATGTTGAAAACGTTTCCCAGCCTTCCAAGCTGCTTCATCAGTTCTGATGAAGCAGCTTGAAAAGCTAATGAAGCAGCTTTGAAGGCAGAATAACGTCTTCAACATTACAACAAAAAGTCAAGTTAAAGGTAACTACTACTAGACACACACACTCAAGTTCTTCAACCTGTAATGTCACACTACAAAATCCATACCATCTTGTAGATGTTCCTGAAGACCAAGAATTTTGCACCTTAAAAGGATAATATGGTTTATTATTATCCAATATTGAAATAGCGCCGACATATTACGCAGCACTTTACAAAGTCCATAGCCCTAAAACTAACTGTCCCTCAAAGGGGCTCACAATCCCTACCATAGTCATACGTCAATAACACAGTCTAAGAACAATTCTTGAGGGAAAGCCAATTAACCCAACTGCATGTTTTTGGAATGTGGGAGGAAACTAGAGTACCCCGAGGAAACCTATGCAGGCCCCGGGTGAACATACAAACTCCATGCAGATAGAATGCTGGCCAGGATAGGAACCTGGGACCTAGCACTGTAAAACCCACCATTGGAGCAACCATCGGTTTTATTTACTATGACTGAGTGTAGATGTTCTTTTGGTTGTGTTTGCATCTTTTCCTGGCATATTTTTTCCTATGGAAAATTGTGAAGGTTTAAACCACAGCTGTAGAAATCACTAATGTTATCTCAAGGGCTGCTTTATTTCTTTACTCTTTGTCAGATTTAACATATACGTAATTAAAAATTGCTTTTTTAGATCACCAGTAATTACTGTATTTACTTAGTATGTGCTATAGTTACTTTTGTGTTTAATTGTAGTAATTACTATAATGATATTTTAGGTTCTCCAACAAGGATGGACTGACTCACAATGCTTTTTTTGTTATACAGGGGTCCAGAATAATAGCATGTTTTTGCAATTTTTGCCCCATGATCATGACCCCAGCTAAATGAGAAAAGATAATCAAATTATCCAGTGCATTCTCCATCTGAATATTTGATTTCTGAATGAGTAAATATTTATAACTGTGCTGCATATCAGCATATTGTGAATGCATTATCTCAGCAGGGAAGGTCAAAGTTATTTCAGATCCTCAGTGGGCAAAACGTTTATTTATTCTGTTCAATAGGGAGTGTTTTTGCTTGTCTTTTCTGCATTTAGAACATGTGGATTCAATTATGATGCAAGATATCCAAATCTTTCCCATATGATGCATTGGAAAGGGACTGGTTATTATCCAAGTACTCCAATGCTTTTTTTTTTTTCGTTGTAAAATTTGTTTTAGCCCTTGACTGGTTACCTAAGCTATGAATGATTATATTTGATCTTCTGCAGCAATCTGTTTTTATCTGTATACTCATTTTGTTCCTGTGGGAGAAATTTAACAATAAAATTGCTCTAACATAAGATAGGTGCTCTGCATGGTTTTGTTTAGGCTGAAATAATGGTCCTTCCATATCACTGCTTCCTTTAAAAATCTCCCTAGGTAATCTCTACATTGATGAACAGATGTGTGATTTATAATAATGAGAGATGATCGGCCTTTCATTGTCCTCATTCTGCTACTAAGTCCTCTGTGACATTTTTAGGGCTTATGTGGATGGACAAGTTCCACACACGTAAGAACAGTTATCTTGCACTCGGTAGAAGTTCAAGTGACTTCTGAGTTCTATCACATGTGCTTCTGAACTGCTTCTAAGTTTCATCCAGCTGCTTTTGGATTTCCATTAACTTTGATGGGGGAAAAACAAATCGTATGCAAATAAATACCTCTGTGAACAAAACTTTACAAACTTAGGGTGGTATATAATGCAGTTTGCAACTGATACTGGTGATTTTTAGCTAATGCTGTGAGTCAACTGAGAACATATTGTACATGCTATATGGCCTATATGTATTTTAGATGTGTGTTTTTCTCTTAGCTTGTTGCTACCAATAATCATTTAGACCAGGGGTATCAAACTCTGGCCCAGGGGCCATATCTGGCCCGCAAGCCTTTTTTTTGGCCACCAAAGGAATCTCGAAAATGAATTGCAGCTGGCCCGCCGCTGCATTGAAACAGCGGCATCTCTGCCTATGCATGACCCCCCATTAGACTGTTTTATAGACGCAAGTAATGCCGGGAATTATAGTAGCCGCATCACTCTCGTCTATAGACTAGCCTCCTCTCTGCCTATGCGTGGCCCAGTACTTGACTGTTTTGTAGACACAGGGAATTGTAGTAGCGGTGCTTTTTCAGTAAAGAGAGAGTTCCAGCCACTCATAACATTAAGCCCCGTGGTGCTATTTCTTTTTCAAGTTTGGCCTGCGACTTTTGTCTAAGTTTTTAATTTTGGCTCACTGTGTATTTGAGTTTGACACCCCTGATTTAGACTTTATGCTGTGTCCTGTATACTCAAGTATAAGCCAGTGTTTTTGGGTCTCTAAAACCCTTCACCTCTGGTATACTCCTTTCGTCCAACCAATTGTTTGACTCTCTCAGTGCTCCCTTGTATCTTTGTATGCAAAGTAATGTATAATACACATAGCGGTATTTACATGTCTTTGCTAGTGGTCACAGACCTGCTGTCTCCTGTCCCAGCTCTGTTATGGGGGATAAGGGTACATTGTTAGAGGAAACAGTGGACACAGTGACACACATTAGTGGAATGACACTTCTGACCAAGATGGTGAGATAGAAGGGGCAAAAATATTCCCCTGTCAGTAACCACTATCAGTAATTGGGTTAAGTTATCCAGGATGGAGGGTGTCAAGTATTGTGTGTGTGTTGGTGTGTAAGTGGTGCCTTATAAGTGTTTCAGTGGTGCATTTCAAGGTTTATGTTATTTTATAAGCATTTCTATTGATTACTGTCCTGAAAGTTAGCACATCCCCACCATAGGCTTATACTTGAGTCACTTTTTCTGGTTTCTCACATAAAAATAACTACTTGGGCTTACAATCGGTTCCGCCTATACTGTAGTCTATGTGATGGATATATATGAAAAAATTAGTGTTTCTATTCTTAAAATAAATTTACAATATTATGTGGAGGTGCACTTGTCACTTTCCAAACAATGCTTATGTAGCCCTTCTCATTAACAGTATTTGCCTTGGTGACCCCCATTCACCCTTCCCATTAGACATTGGCATTATATGGTAGACACTTTCCAGGAAACAGCCTCTGGGTAGCTCCAATAACCTTAGTAATAAAGAAAATGCTTGCTAGTAAATGATTCTCCTCTTTAGTTTGGCATTTCCTGTTATATTTTCATGTAAGATCTACAAAGACTCAAAACATGGAGGTCTAAGGATAAGTTTATGTTTTTTGGCTGTAATTTATTTAAAGTCAAAGAAGTGAAATTAGAAGTAAATCTGTTAAAATCTAAACATGAGCAATCAAAAAAAAAATATTTAGCAAACTGAACTCTATTAAGAGAACCTTAAGCTTTTATTTTAGCCCTGTCTCTTAGATCTTAGTTTGTAAATGTAAATTTAAAAGAATATAAAATTCCTCCCAGATATATAAATACAAGTTAAGACTGACTCTTATCTAGTAAAGGAAGCAGAGCTAAAAATAAACAAGAACACACACAAATCTCATTTTTTCGTAGAGCTAGACTTTGCCAAAATAATCCATTCAGTGGGCTGATATAGATGAATGTGGTGTGTTGTTTAGTGTACAATCCATTACAAAGAACACAACAACACTACCTGACATGGCTCTAGTTCCTAATTGAGGCATTGCTGTAGCCCCTGTAGGGGTACCAGTCGGATATAAAACTACCTTGAAATAAACTAAGCAGAGACATAAGAAGTTTGCAGAAAGAATGAAATCCCATCCAGGAGCTGTGCATGCTGCAGTGGATTGCATATGGTTGAACATTAGAAAGTGAGAAATATCTTAAAAGTAAGGAAGTCTTCTCTTGGACTCTTATCCCATTTGAAAGAATTACTCTATAATTATGTATATCAAAATGTGAAATTTCTCTTTTTGTCACTTTAGCTTTCTGTACTTTTTAAACTGAATCTCTAGTTATTATTGTTTATTATTAAACAACAGCACTGTACATAAAACAGAGGTTGCAGATGACCAACAGATACACACAGTGACACAGGAGGAGGAGAGGACCCTGTCCAGAAGAGCTTACAATCTATGAGAAAATTAACTCCAGTTAATTTTTGTTTTATTTGCAAACACCCAGCCCCCTCCCCTCTCTCTGTTTGTTACTTATTTTCTGTTTTTTCTTGCCCCATTGCTGTCCTCAATATCTTCCTCTGTCCAGCACTGATGATCCACTTTGGGTACAAGGACACTGTCGCTCTGCCAGTCCAGCCTGTCATCATTGTTTAGGCTGCACTTACACCATCCAGCACTGAGTGTTGTCTACAAGTCATTATACAAAGTTCAGCAATCTGATTTAACTGAAAGGTCCTTAGCTTAGTGGCAGTGTTCCTGTATTTTTTAATTTCATTGGGTAATTATAAACCTTGTATTTTTTCATGCACTGTATTCAAACCTTGTCTTTGCTCTAAAGTGGAACTAAACCGGTAATACCGTGTTTCCCCGAAAATAAGACACTGTCTTATATTTTTTTGGGCTTCCAAAAACACACTAGGTCTTATTTTCAGGGTAGGTCTTATATACTTTTTTTAATGAAAAAAAACACTTACCATATTCATGTAGAACAATGTACATTTGAGAGTTTTATATGGTGACCCAATTGTAAATTAAACTCTTCATTGATTCATTGCTACCGGTATTGGTTACTGAATTCAGCATTTCTCTTCTTGCACTGTTACTGTATTAAATCAGCCAGCTTGTCCTTACAAACCTAAAATCAGCACAAAATGTGGCTGGGGCAATGATTGCTCACATTTTTATTTATTTTTTTTTTTTTTATACCGTAATTGTGCTGGTTAAAATAAAAAAAAAAAACTTACCTTATCAGAAGACGCGAGCCGAGTTCCTGGCTTCTGACAGGCGAAGTGCATGTAGTATCACTCCGCCTGTGACAGGAGCCGGAACTACAAGGCAAGCATCGGCTTGTGCGGCTCCGGAGTGTGTACGCCCGCTGTCTCCCGCTCGGTGAGTATTTTTTTTTTCTTTTCTTTTTCTACTAGGTCTTATTTTCGGGGTAGGTCTTATATTAGGGCAGGTTGGGGGAAAAGTGCTAGGTCTTATTTTCGGGGTAGGTCTTATTTTCGGGGAAACACGGTACTCAACTATCCCCATTCCACTGCAGGGTGCCACCATACGTTTTTTCTACCTGGAAATATTCTTTGGCACATGCAAGGGAAGCCAGGATTGCTGGGTATCTCAGGCAATAAACATGGAACTGCACATAAAAATCTGACAGCTTATTGTAGAACAGCAGTTATTGTAGAAGGGACATAAATTGTCCCTTTTTGCAATATAAAACTGCACTATTAACAATTGTTCCAAGTCCAAATTATCTAAAGTTCCACTTCCACTAAGGTGGTAGGAGACCTACCCCTCTATTTCCACAAAAAATAGTTTAGTAGAAGCCCTATTCAGAGATTGGTGCTTGCATAGAGATTCAGAAGCTTTAAAATCAAATGAAGCCACACTGTAATAATTTGATTGACACAAATGTCACCTTACAATCTGCACCATTACGCTGTAAGATTGTTTTACTGGGTCTTTCACAATGACAGGTTCACTTTAAACAGTTTAATTTGCTCTCATTGCTGCCAATAAAAATCACCAACATCCTGTATTTTGTTTTTTTATTCTTCACTACATTGCAATTTCCTATGTCACAATATTTCATCCTAATGGCTTTTGCAGTCGAGATTCTAATTCTGCAGTTACATGTGAAGATGTTTGATATACAGCATTCTGATATTGGATCGCTTCCTCCATGGAATATGAGTCATCTCACTCAGGTCCAGATTTTTTATTTTTTTACAATAGTTACATTCCTTTATGAAAATGATAATTTGAATTACTCTGGAATTGGATTCCAACTTTGGACTGAATGCCAGCTGTGAAGGTTGTGTTAAGGTCTTTTTTTTTTTTTTTTTAAAGCTCATCTCTATTGTAAAACAAAGTTTACTCACCAAAATCCACCGTCCAGGTCCATTAATAGCATCATTCCTGCGTGAGGGCGATCTACTTATCTGACCATACATGCTGGTCCTCAACACTCTTGCTGATATCATTACCTGCGGATCCTGAAATTAGTATCCTCTGTTTTGGACCCCACATTTGTTCATCCAGTTGGCAGGGGTCCATATTATAGACATCATAAAAATGGCCCTATCATTATCTTGGGCAGGGGTGTCAAACTCAAATACACAGTGGGCCAAAATTAAAAACTTAGACAAAGACACGGGCTAAACTTGAAACTGAAATAGCACCGCTACTACAATTCCCTGCGTCAAGAAAACATTCCAATGTGGGGCTTAATGTTATAAGTGGCTGGAATTTCCTCTTCACTGAAATAGCACCGCTGCTTCAACTCCCTGCGTCTACGAAACAGTCCAATGGGGGTCCATGCATAGGCAGAGAGACCGCTGGTCTATAGCCACGAGTGATGCCACTACTACATTTCTCGCCATTACTTGCGTCTATAAAAGAGTCCAATATGGGGCCACGCATAGGCAGAGAGACCGCTGGTCTAAAGACGTGAGTGATACTGGGAAATGTATTAGCGGCGCTATTTCAATACAGCGGCAGGCCAGCTGCAATTCATATTTAGGATTCCCTTGGGGGCCAAAAAAAAAGGAAGTTGTAGGCCAGAGTTTGACACCCCTGATCTTGGGAGTTAAAAAAAAAATCAAGTCTATGGAGATCTTGTTGACCCTAATATTTTAAACTTTAATACTTTGTAATACAATATGTGATAACAACCACCAAATTATATAATAAGTTTGTTACTAATTGTTTTCGCTTGTATGGTCACCTCTAAAAAATTCAGCATGATTAGATTCAGCCACTGAGCCGATGACCTCCGTACTTAGTGGTACAAAAACTATTTCTGAAATGTAACTGAACTGCTCAAACTCCTCCTCATACACTAAGATTACAGCCTTTGGTGGTCCTAATGTGCTTTAGCTAGCATTAAATAAATAAATATGTCTCTTGGCGCTGCATTGTGCAAAAATCGTATAGACTGCAATAACGTAACAAAGATTAACAAGAGTTGAGCTTGAATTAATTCCAGATACTGGATGAGTTCACAAAGCTCAGAAGAGTTTCAGAAACACAGAGACGTGTCCTTCTGTTTAATCCAGTTTACTTATATTGTGTTAGTTAAACTCATGACCCGTCTTACACAATTGTATAATTTGAAACATCTGATGTGCATTGGATAATGTTGTCATACAACTAGAGGAATTGGGATTATGGATTTAAAATGCTTTGAATTTACGGATATGGATATCCTCCAGGAAATGTGCCCCTTCAGGCTCAGTATTTAGACTTCGGCATCCAGTGATCCTGAAACCCATAAACTTTTTTAAATGATAGGATTTGCTAAACCTCAACATTTTTTTTTCTTTCTGTAGACTCTTGAGCTATGTTTTACAAAAATCTCTGTACTTTATAGAACTGAGGAACTGAAAAGGTTGGTGTTTTTATCAGTCAAACCTAAAGTGGAACTGAACCCCATGTATATTCACCTGCCCTCGTTCTGCTGCAGGTGCCGCCATCTTCTTCCTCTCAATCTACAGCCATCTAACCATCTAACACCCGCACAGGTACTAATAAATTCATTCTGTCCTGACATCCACAAGATAAGCTGGAAGGTGTCAGGTACCCCGGCACCAACGCTGAGCTGCGCATGGACAGCCCAATTACATTTTGGCAGAAGAGATGGCCATCGGACAAGTAAGAAGGCTTATTGCAGAAGGGACATCGCCAGTCACTTCCTGCAATGATTGATTCCAGATTTTTAAAGAGGAACGTTAGTTTAATTTTAAGCTACACTTTTTTTTAAAGATATTGGTTTCACAAGTAGCAGCTCGTTCCTTTCTACCAGTTTAATATGACAACCAGTTGGACACTAGCAGTATACTGCTGCCCATGTTTATGGGGGACATGATGTCAGGAATTTAGCAGAGATCCAAGGCTGACCCTGAAGAAGTGTCTGTGACTTACAATCCAAAGAAAGGTTGCTGCTTAAATAAAAAAGGATCATTGCAACGGGGCTGATTTATTAAAGCTGTCCAAGACTGAAGAAGATACACGTTCATCAGTGAAACTTGGTAATCTAGAAAACCTGGTATGGATTTCTTCAAAGTAATTTGCTATTTGTTAGCAAATGTTTTCAATCCTGGACCAAATCCATTCCAGGTTTGCTGGATTACTCAGCTTCACTGATGAAGCCCAATATGTGAGTGGAAGGTAGGATTTTAATCTATGTATACGAAGCAGGATCTGCAGATTCAAAGCAGAACTGGGACTGCTTCTGGAGTCATAATCTAGGCCAATAGAATACAGGAAGCAATTCAAGTGAATCAGGATCTGCAATTTTAGGTCAGATTGGCAATCAAGAAAGGTCGAAAATTCAAAACCCAAATGCATGTAGAGGGTGGGAAATAAAGGTAAAACTTGCAAAAGTCTTAGCCAATTTACCAGCCTAGATATTTCTCTCATATATGATGACTGTGAAGATCCAGCAAAAACTGTAAAAATGAATAATAAACATACATGCTCAAAACTGCCCAATAATATACAATATATAGGTGCTCCAAATGTAATTTAACATTCAGGGGGATCCAATATAAATCTTGTTGTTTTGTTAAAATCATTGTTTGCTTTAACTACATTGTAACAACAATATTTGAAATTGCTTTCACTCACCTCTCTCTTGCATTGGTTATAATTAGAACCTTCATTGACCTATAAGGAGCCCCCAGATGGGTCAGTTATAGAAACCTTCATGAGATTCTTATTAAGGGGGAACTGAAAAAAAAAACCTATGGTGAAAATCAAAGCTCTTATACAGATCTCATTAACAATGTTAGGGTGTTGTCACCATTGTATAACACCGATCTGTCACTATATCTGGTGCTGTAGCTTTAAACTTATTTTCCTAATATTGTCATTTTATATCTCTTTAAAGCTAAGCTTCATGCACATAAAAGTTAAACATGAATGCAGCCCTGTAATCATTAATACATCATTATTATTACATTAAGTACCTAATATTACTTGGTATCAGCCTCTTGCAGTTCATTTGTAGCAGGACTGGAGTGTGAGGAGAAGAAGCAGTACAAAGAGCCAATTATGCTAAGAACAAGAACGTGGATAAGAGGAGAAAGCAAAGCGATAGGAAGATGAGCTAATCCCTGTGCTGCTTCTTTTTCCACTGCACAATCACAGGCTGAGATATGTCCAAGATGGGCATCAGTAGGTATAACAATGCTGGCCATCAGTCTTAGGACATCTAGGGGCAGAAAAAAAGGACTGGGGTGAATCTGTCTGGGAGAAGATCGATATGTTTTTTTAGTGTAGCCTTCTTTCACCTTTGTGTGTTCTCCTGGAGGAGCAAACATGCATATGAATGAACAGGTCTACCCATTTAATTCAGGCAACAGTAGACTGGCTGTATACATGTCAATCAATTTTATATTCCTGTCTTGTTTAGGTCCTGGAGGGTACAACGGACACGAACATACGATTATTTCTTACCATAACATCTTTCTTCATTGGCTGAGACATTTTAATAAATGACAAGGTTTTTTTAATGAATTAATCTAAAATACTTGGTAGCAAACCTGTATACGGAATGAAAAAACTTTGTAGTCTATTTATAAAGTAGTGAATCTGACATTCACTGAATCATTCCCGATGGAGAGTATTCCAGGTTCATGTGTCTCAATGGCAGTAATTAATTCTTTAACAGGGAATGTTTCAGTGAATGTCGGTTTCACTGCTTTATAAATAGACCCCTTTAGGAAGATGCAGGGATTTAGCTAGAGGAAAATAAAAATCGCCGATGGAAAAATTGATGAACAAGTATTTCACCCGACCCAAACCAAGGCATCAGTTAGGCAAGAGACCTGACATTTTAAATTAACCTTCCAGCAACCCATAGTATGCAATACAGAGTTACAGCTGTAATTGGGCTTATTCCACCCCTCTGTTCATCCCAGCGATGGCTCTTGCCAGTATTTCACTCCACTCCCAGCATTATAACATGGTGGGTGTGTGCAGCCATCGCCCATACTGAAAACATTTCATTTTATTAATTTGGGTCTTAGGTTTTTACTATGAGTTACGTGAGTGTGTCACACTGTGTAATTCTCTGTGTAAACTTTAATAGGAGCAGCCTGTTTTTTTTTCCTCCATTGTATTGATTAATGTAATTATACCCCACAAGTGAGTGAAGGAATGAGACATAAACCAGGAGTAGGGTGTTGTAAGGATGGTACTGATTTTAAAATCACAAGGAAAATATCATACATACCCCCTGAGAGATGGTATTGAGTACACATTACTCCTTCCTCACTAATAACACTAATGGGGGCCAATAAGGGCTTAATGTTTTGTACTTATTGTGTTCTTCATAATAATGTATCTCTATCCTGGTATGTATGAATGATCACAACAAAGGGATATTCTGATTTAAACACTTTTTGAATGGTATTCCTGAATTAGAAATACATTGATGAAAATTTCTTTAATCTGTTCTTCTGATAAAGCTAAAAGGAGAGATAATCAGAATGAGTAAAAAGTTTAAAAAATAAGTATTTTTAATAAGAAAAGTTGAACTATATTTGCATATGTTGCTGAATATGATTTTTATGTGATTTGGAATACATTATATTGTTTTTTATAAAATAAGTGTTAAAATTATGAAGCAAGTACCGAAAATAGGTTGGGAGTGTTGTGTAAAACAATTTGTACTTTTTTTTTCTTCTTTTCATTATAACGTACATTGCTTAAGGTATCTTTTATTTCTTTTGTCCGATAAAATCGAATTCCTGACATTCTCACAAGAACTGGATGACCTTGGTATAGGAAGGACAGATGAAAAAGATGTTTGATTACTTGAAAATACTTTTCTGATTCCACTGTCCGTGCTGAATAATTCTTCACTGTGTTGGGCTCAGCTATTGCTACAACTATAGGATTCAAAAATTGTAACACTGTACAAAGTATTAGATATAATTAATAATTACCTTCCTAATTTTAATTCTACTTTAGACTAAAATAAAGCTTTATTTTACTCTAAAAATGTTTTTTCAAGTGTTATGACATTTTCTGGTATCCTTTGCAGACTGCCCTAGTGGTTTTTGTGATTTAGTTCCCAGGCCAGGAGATTATTAGGAGATTATTTGGCAATAATTTGAAATGTATTGAACAGCAGATAAGAATTTTATGTTTCTCATTAGGCGGTAGGAATGTAAAGTACCATTATTAGAACTGGAGGTGAAGGTTACATGTGTCCATGGATGAACAATGTCAGTAGCGTCCTTGAGGGTCCACGTGTCACACTTACTGTGGCT
This sequence comes from Pyxicephalus adspersus, assembly GCF_032062135.1. NCBI lineage: Eukaryota > Metazoa > Chordata > Amphibia > Anura > Pyxicephalidae > Pyxicephalus > Pyxicephalus adspersus. The sequence continues at coordinate 129,118,915 of NC_092859.1, forward strand.
CTATTCCAGCACTGGTTTTACCTCCAGCATACAGCTCCACTCATTTCCTGGTTTTGGCTGTGGTGCCAGCAATTAGAAAGAGCATTCATTCTTCAACAATTTCCTAAGAACCACCTCCATTTTGGAGCCCTAAAATAATTGGCCAGTGTATCTCCCTGTCCTTAATTTAGAACTGATTATAAACATATCAATTCATAAGTATAAGTTAATTTTTGATTGTTTCTAATAATTGTAGAATGCAAGGAAAGGCAAACTAAACTGAAAAATTTCTGAAAAAATGGTGATTTGTTTTTAAACATACAAGCTAGCTCCAGGGTTTTCTTCTTCATACTAGCTTTACTACACGGAACAAGTGTAGAGCTCCATGCTAGTAGGTGAGAAGGAAGGCACAGGGGACATCACTGGGCAGCACGGTGGCTCAGAGGTTAGCACTCTGGCCTTTGCAGCGCTATGTCCCAGGTTACTCCCACATTCCAAATAAACCAAAACATGCAGTAAGGTTAATTGGCTTTCCCCCCAAAAATCGACCTTAGATTGTGGTAACAACATATAGCTATAGTAGGGACATTAGATTGTGAGCCCCTTTGTGGGACAGATAGTGACATGACTATGGTCTAGTACAGCACTATGTTATATGTTGGTGCAATATAAATACTGTATAATAATTTTGGGTCAATGCAGGCCCTATCTGTTTGTATTCACAGTGCTATATCTTAAGCATTCATTGAAATTGTACTCCCTATTATACAGTAAATAAGTTTGTCCCAGCTGTAATAATCATTAAAGTCATACGTGAATTATAGAACATTCTGGCTGTATTCTTCCTATCTTTCCAAAACACATTCTTTTCACTAAAGCAATTCATTTGTTTGACTATCATAAAGGACCTTGATAATGTGCAGCTGCATTTGTTTTTGTACTAAGTGTACAATAACAACTCTAGTTGTATATTAAATGTGTAAAATGGAAAATGTATTTTAAAAAAGACTTGGTTTGTAATATTTTCCAACGTGTTTTTGAAATGGAATTGCCCCGTATGATTACAGTAATACATTGGCACTGTTAACTTGGCTCTCTCTCTTGTTTTGTATTCACACAGGTAAGGTGTTTGTTCCCAAGCATATGCCAATGGAAAGGCAGCCAGAGGAGCGGGTGACCTTGGAGCCTGAACTGGAGGAAGCTCTTGCCAGTGCCACGGACACTGAGCTCAGTGACCTTGCTAGTAAGTAGGAACTACAAAATTACAAAATGTCTAAAAAACAGATTTCTTCACAAATTTTGGTGTAATGGGTCTATTTACATAACGATAGCTTTGTCAATGGATTGGTTTTTATTTTTCCAAGAAGACACAATGGGCCTGATTTATTAAAGCTCTCCAAGACTGGAGAAGATAGACTATCATGGGAAAAGCTGGGTGATCCAGTGAACCTGAAATGGATCTGGTTCAGGATTAAAAACATTTCCCAGCTATTGGACAATAAAATCAATTACCCAGGTTATCCTACAATAGTCTAAAATTCTCTAATCTTAGAGTGCTTTATTAAATCAGCCCAATGTTGGGAATTTTTAACAAAAATCTTACTGTTTTTTTTAAATCTATGTGATATTTATCGAGAAATCTGAAAATACTTAGTTTTCTACATTATTAACTATCTTTAGAAAGTGATTATAGCTGTATTAGTGAACTTGCAGCAACAACATATCTCAGCACTGTTCATGATACTTTTTTATTTGCAGTTACAATCTTTGAACAATAATTCATGTGTCTACCTACCTTATGTAAGTCTAAGTATTGCATCAGTAAACCCATTAAAGCTTCTCAGGAAAATGTAACTGTTAGTGCAGATATGGATTTATGACAGTCAGTACCTAATCCTGTAGTTGTACAGATGTGTAGGAAATATCAGCAGCCTTTTTATACTGAGTACAGCCATCTGTAATAATAAAACCTAAATTCCTAACCCTTGTCTTCATGTCTTGTAGCTGTGCTGGGAGTGCAGCATTTTGCAAGCAGACCAGATGGAACAGAAGATGGACAAGGAGGAGCAGACCTTAGAAGTAAGACTGTTTATTATATAGGTTTATTTACTGAGCACTTCATTGATTTTATAATCTGCTAGTGATACTGTAGCTGGTCAGTACATGGACTGATATTATTTCAGTTGCTACAGCAATGTCTATTGTAAAAGAGCAGCACCCATGGTCACCCACTACTGAGATTTACAAGGCAAGGTGGAGTTATTTACCACTATATGCAGCACATTGACAGTATTCCAGATGAACAGAAGGGCCGTGTTTAATAAAGCTTTCCAGGATTGGCGAAGATTGACTATCATGAGAAAATCTGGGTGATCCAGTGAACCTAGAAAGGATCTGGTCCACTATTGAAAACATTTGCCAATGAATAGCAAATAATTTTATATTGACTCTATTGATCCTGACCCAAACAGGTGACATGAATCAGACCCGGTATTACAGTCAAACAGTGTTTACTGTTTGACTGTAATTCTGGGTCTGATGAAGCCAGATTGGGTAAGAGTTCTCCTGACCCTATAGAAGGGGATACATATTGTTGACTTTTATTTATATTATGCACTTGATTCAGTCAAAGTCGATATATACTGTTGATTTACTCTGTATGTGTAATATATGATGCACCCATCTTGCGTAAAAACTTTTTAAGTAACAAAACTTTGAAACTGTGGTTTAGTGTTGTGCAAAAATAAACTTTTTGTTTTTAATTTATAAATTTGTTAACACTTATGTTTTTTTCCATGATCTGTATAATTTCTATCACCCAATAGCATAATCCTATACAATGTTGTTCTTTATTAAATTAGGTCTAAGGTAGGAATGGCTATCTTATCTTGTCGGTAAATGGCTATTTTAATTTTGTTTATATATTTTTGTCATTATTTTTGTCATTCCTTGAATGTCTTTTTTTTAATGTTTAGGCCAGAAAAGATATGTTTTGCTTAAGTATGCATCAACGTTGTTCTCTGCATTTTGTACATCTGATTTCCACTTAATAATTCGCAGTAAGGATGCCATGAGTTGTACTACTCCAAGCTAAATTTACCTTCAAGTATTATAATATTCTTCACTTTCAGATGTTGTCAAAGCTGAAAAGGTGAAACCGGCATTTGATGAGCCCCCAAACCCAACAAATGTTGAAGAGAGTTTGCAGAGGATAAAAGCCAATGATCCTTTTCTTCTTGATGTTAACCTGAATAACATTAAGGTAACAGTTAGCAAAATGAAATAATTCTAACATTTCATGTTTATTTACAAGTATACACTCACTGGTAACGTTATTAGGTACACCTGTTCAACTGCTTCATAACCCAAATAGAATCCAGCAGAAAGGCAAAATATCTGCTGGGTGGCTTTTCTCTGGGGGAAAATGCTTTGTTGATGTCAGAGTTAAGAGGAGAATGGCCAGTATGTAGAAAAGCATCCCTGAAGGCACAACACATCAAACCTTGAAGCAGATAGGCTACAGCAGCAGAAGGAGACCACACTTGGTGCCACTCCTGTCAGCTAGGAATAGGCATCTGAGATTACAATTCACACAGGCTGACCAAAATCTGCAGTAGAGAATATTGGAAACTTTGCCTGGTTTGATAACTCTTGATTTCTGCTGCAACATTTGAATGGTAGGTTCAGAAGTTAACATGAATAACATGAAACCATAGATCCATCCTCTCTTGTATCAGTGGTTTAGCATGGTGGTGGTGTAGGGGTATTTTCCTGGGCCCTTAGTACCAACTTAGGGGCCCATGAAAATGCCACAGCCCGCCTTAGTAATACTACTGACCATGTCAATCCCTATATGACTGCAGTGTACACATCTTCTGAAGGCCACTTTCAGCAGGATAACACGCCATGTCACATTCCTGTTTGAAAGGAAAAGCAAATAACATGTAATGACTGATGATCAATCAATTACTGATCGATAAATCAATCCGACTGGTACAACATTTGTAGTAGAGCAGCTTGTGTGTTTTTAGTGGAGCTTTTGGGACAAATCCAGGAATACACTACAGATTGTACAGGGTTCTACCCTTTCATTAAGAATCCTAAAAAAATGTCTGGAGGTTTATTGTAAACAGCCCCTACATGGCCAGATGGTAGTTAGGTCGTCTTGATACAAGAAATAATGGTACCTATATTTCACCAAAATATTTAAAAGGTATAAAATTACTCCAATAAAATCAGCCCGTCTCTGATTTATCACAGCTCTGATCAGAGAAAGATTTCCATGACAAAGCAGTGCTTAATAAATAATGAATTGTCAGAGGATCATTGTCCAATGACATCTGTTACAGGCTTTCAGTTGTCTTTAACAAATATATATATATATGTACTGCATGTTTTCGTGCAAATACATTTTTGCTCCAACCTCCTTTTCCATACAAATACATATTTACTGCTTAAAACCTAGGTACAGGAGGTGGTGCATGAGTGTGACAATTGTCCATCATCACTATCCGATATCTATGTCTATTAGATGTCCACCAAGGAGTCTGCTATGGATTCTATCCCATAACCCATCACAGTTATTTTCATAGAGTTGTTATTTTACCTAACAATTAAAAAAAAATTCACTGTGTACATGTCTTGTTGTCATGACATGAAAGCAAAATTCTGATTCTGTTATACGTTCACGATTCATTTTCCTCCATTTTAGAACATTCCAATACCAACACTTAAAGAATTTGCAAAATCGTTGGAGTCAAATACCCACCTGAAGTCCTTTAGCCTTGCAGCAACAAGAAGTAACGATCCAGTAGCTATAGTAAGTTATTACATGTGTTTAATTACTTAACCAGGAGCGTTTTGTTACTAAACAAAAAAAAAAATAATATTTTGCAGATTATTTGTCCTTTTTTATCTTTACCTTGTGATCCACTTTTTGTCCCAGGGAGACGTCACTCATATTGTTCTTATTGAGAAGTAATGTCAACCTAGGATAGGGATACAGTTTCCACTTTCAATGGCATTTCTACAGACAAATTGAAGCTAAAAGAACTATTATTTGTTTGGATTTTCATACACTTTAATGGATTATCTGTAGCTGCATAGCAAAATTAATATATTGGTAAAGCTGAATCTTCGGTCTTCTATAGTTCAGCATCATTGAGGCTTGGTATTATTTGTAGATGTGTAGATGTTACCTTAAGCAATCAATATGCACATGTTCCCAAGGCATTTTGATATTTTCAGAAAGTCTCCTACGAATCTGTTCCATTGATTGCATCAGAACTGATGGCTTCTTGTGTAGGGTACTGCATTAGTAGACATACTACAATAGTTTTTAGGTCTAAAATGTATTTAAAAATAAAACATTCTGTATATGTATATATATATATATATATATATATATATATATATATATATATATATATATATATATATATATATATATGGAGTTTGCAGGTTCTCCCCATGTTTGCATGGGTTTTCCGGGGATACTCCCGTTTCCTCCCACTTGTACACATGTGCTTAGGTTAATTGGCTTCCTCCCAAAATTGACCTTACACTTAAAGACATTAACATATGACGTATGGTAGTGACATTAGATTGTGAGCCCCATTGAGGGACAGTTAGTGACATGTTTTATACTTTGTAGAGCTCTGCACAATATGTCAGCGCTATATAAATACTGTGAAATAATAATAATTAGTAACTGCCCATTGGACATTTACAGAGCACATCCAGCTTTAAAAAAAAGAAAAGGTTTACAGTGGAAAATATCAGCATTGCCCATACAAATAATAATCGCCATACATTTTTAAAGGTTAGCCAAAATAATGAACATTTACTCCGATTGGTCACTGTGGCTGCGCTTTAATAATAATCATCCCCTTTGTGGTGACCATAGCTTTGGTGATTTTTGTGACTATGGCTGGAATTGAATATTATGAAGAATATATACAGTATAGTTCAGCCTGAATAGGATTTAATTGCGCTTTCATTTTTAAGGCTTTTGCAGATATGCTAAAAGTGAATAAAACACTGAGGAGTCTTAATGTGGAAACAAACTTCATCACGGGCAGTGGAATCCTGGCTCTTGTGGAAGCCCTGAAACAGAACAAGTCCCTAACAGAGATCAAAATTGCCAATCAGGTAAATGTGTAATGATTTATTTAGCATGGCAGTGTGTGAGAGGATCCAGCCACAGCTCACATCTATTTTATTCTGCACAGAGACAGCAGCTGGGGACTGCCGTGGAAATGGAAATCGCTCAGATGCTTGAAGGGAATTCAACAATTCTGAAATTTGGATATCAGTTTACACAGCAAGGTCCAAGGACCAGAGCAGCAGCAGCCATTACAAAGAATAATGACTTAGGTAAATGTCTATTGTGATAATATTCCCTGTACAGAGCATTGAGCACTATAGCAATAGGCAGCTGCAGATTTCTATTTCTGTCCTGCAAAGATCAACAGAAGTCAGGCATCAGGTGTAGGAAATTCTAGTATTGCTGCAGACTACAACACACTGCACAGTCCAACAAATATATAAATATATATATATATATCTTTTCATTTTCTAGTAAGTTTTTCTCAATGTCAACAATATCTTACTTATCAATTTAAATGTTCCCAATCAGTACTCACAAAATTGGTATCTTAGTTTTTAATATCTGGCAAAGCATTACTCTACCAAACAATTTCCTAAATCTTTCAGAGTCCCAATGAGATATTTGCAGTTGAGTTCCCAATCTGAAAACCTGTAATGCTGTTTATGCGTGTGGGGGATTATTAATTTATGATTAATGAAGAATCACAGATCAGGATTTGCTGGCACTCACTTAGTGAAAGCACCCGAAACTCCAAGGTAGATTGGAGCACAGGCAGGAATCATGGCAGGCAGATCACATTGTTTGACCATTGTCTGAGCCAAGCAGTTCTTATCCACCACTAAAATTACAACTGTGGTTGGGGATGACCCTTTACAATTGTGGAAACTCAGCTATCTTTTCTATTGACGTTTTTAGGCTTTTAGTGAATCATTTATTCATTTTGCAACATCCTTCAATTAAGAAATAGGTTGGTACTTAGACACAGCAGAATGTTTAAAGTTTACTCACCTCACCTTGCGATGCCGATCCCTTCACCTGGTCATTTTTCGGTTTGGGACCTTCGGTCATCTTGATTAGCCATGCTGGAAATATGTAACTTCCACACATGTGGACGGAAGTTAAATTTATTCCATCATTAATGTATGCTGATAATGAACGGTGAGCTGTGCACATGGATCTTAGTGTTCATTCTATAAAAGATTGCAAACATACAGGTAATTTTGTTTTTTGCAAAAGAGACAAAGCCTATATTTTACATGTAAAGGAGCTGGTTGCTTGCAATTTTTTACCATATCAAGATTAATTCTGCTTTAACATTTACCTTTGGAAGAATTAGGTAATCTACAAGATGCTGGCGTATGTACCAGTGGCAAATACTGTGATAGCCTGCTGCATCCTTGTATTCCTGTTTTCCAAGCCAAGACTTCTGTCCAGCTTTCTGAGTCATCCGAAATATATTTCTAGATTATGTCAAAGGGAGAAAGGAACATTCCCTCACTAGCAGCATCCAGTTCTAAATTTAGTGAAGTAACAGAACCATTACTTCTCCTTCTATGTCGTTTTTGTATAAAATAAAATTGGCACTTTCAAACTCCTGCAAGCTGGTGAAACACGATGGACTGGGATCCTATATTATAGTGATAGCTTTGCATGGATACTTGGGTAGGCTGGGACACTATTTAGCAAAAGAAATTGCAAAATATATGTAGTACATTTAAATTGTGTTTTCAATAATAGACTGGCTTCATTTATATAACATTTTACCTGTCTTGTATAGAGTATTGAGTGAAGCAGTTCAAAATAGTATATCTGGTATCATAGTGTGGGTACTAAATTAGGCTGGCCCATTATTTTGTAACATGTATGGCACCATTACATAGGTATAAATGTTGGTGCAGATAGATCGATTCTTAAGGTGTTGAATGCGAAGGTTTTGGCAGTCATTTCAGCTATGAATGTATGGAAGCTGACCTTTGTTGATCTTTCTGTAAATCCTGATTTCCTGCTACTCAAAGTGACCCTCTTGCTTTCTGTGTCACTAATCCCAGATATGTATGCAGAATGTGCAGATTGAATAAAGCTGAACTCCTGATCTGCATGCTTGTTCTGGGCCAGTTTTGAAACTAAAGAAATTTGGGTCGGCACCATGGCAGATATTTTTGGAGTATATTGAGTCTTTGACAGCCTTTTTTTTTCTTTCAATTGCTTTTGGCTCTGTAAGACTCAGAGGTGCTTTAAGACATTCAAAGAGGCACAAGGTTTAGCACCGTAAACCCTGTGGACTATATTATCCATTCGGTAGACACATCTGTGTCTCAGCTGGATTGGACTTTTATGGACAGCAGATGTTGCCCCCCTCAGTAGGGTAGCGGGGATTGCTAAATATGTCTATACATACAGTCGTATTTATCCCTGCTCTGATTAGGTTATAGCAGATCTCCAGGAAGCCAGATCATCCACACATCTGATTGCAGATCTTTGCCAGTGATGCATGTGTTGTATTTACCTCCCTATACATTTACTTAGATCTTGAGCTCCCTCTTGTGGAATCCATTAGAAGTATACAATGGTACAAAATCTACAGATCTATTGATCAAACACTTCATTAATGTGCTGCAACTTTTTACATAAGTCCCTATTAACAAGCACGGAAAAAAAAAACAAATTTAGAAATGCAGTGTTTTTAGTTCCTAATAACTTTAAAAATATATATATGGACCAATCAGACTGTTGTGTATTGCACAAAATATTATAT
>NC_092859.1:129128039-129133260 GCF_032062135.1 Pyxicephalus adspersus
CCTGGGGCTTTTTGTACTCCCAATTACTACATTCCCCCATTAGAACCTGGAGCCCAAATCTATTGTAAGTTGAATGTAAAAATAGTGTTGAGGCTTAGTCGTGTACACACGTTCAATATTTGTTGCTGGAAACAATCAGAGACAGATGAATAAACAAGTGATGTACACACAGTGCCGTTCTGTTCTGAAGAGAGGGGGGAGGGGAAAATGAGTGAGCAGCACCCCGTTGTGCTCTCCTCTATTGACTTGCACATAGCCTTACACAGGGTTGATGTTTCCCATTTACCTCCCCCACCACACACACACAGAAGTATTTGGTCCTGGCAACTGGCTGCTCAGCCAAACTACTCCAACCTGGAAGGAAGGTACATGTGTCTTCTTACGTGAAAACATTGGGTATTTACCGGTGGTTCAGTAAGGAGTGGTGGGGAAACTTAATAAGTCAACATAAGTCAGTATCTGATGGGGGTTTTTATTAAAAGAGTTTCTGCTGCTTTTCCCTGAATGGCAAAATTAAAAAATGTAGAACTAAACTTACCTTCAGTGAGTTTGCTTTCTAAAACTTCTGTGTTGCAATGTAACTCCCTTGCTGCCATCAACATCTTCAACTGGCTTCAGTAGCTTTGCCCACTTTGGCTAGTACAGTGTACTTTCTAAAGAGACTTGCAAGCTGGAAAGCAGGACAGTATGTCTCTTCTGCAATAAGAACTACTGCTCACATGTTTAGTAGATGACTTTCCTGTAAAGAGAATGCAGATCAGGAGTTCGGACTTCACAGGCTACATACTTGTATTGGGTCAGTAGTTATACAGCATGGGTAAGAACAATACATTACCAAGTCAAGTGAACAATGGTGACGTACTAATCTATGTCTGTGTATGTGTATGGCAATAGCAACGCTAGCTGCACATGATATAATTCTTTGAGGTTAGTGTTCTTTTGCAAACACGATAAATAGATATTTTTCAAAGTTATTTAGATATAGAAAATATTCAATTTTGTGTCACTGTCATTTTTTACTTTATTGTTGTATTGATCTACACTTATGCCTTAGGTATAACATGTATCCGTATTTCTTCATTAATCATGCACAGTCTGTGAACTGCTCAAGGCAGGCCAATCACAATTCTTTCATTGTAATTTCCAATGACCTGGGGTATTTTTTTATCTCTACAGTTCGTCAGAAACGAGTTGAAAGGGAGCATCAATAGGCTGAGAGAAGATGAATTTACAGGGGACACCTCGGTTCAGAGGAAAGGGAAACACAGTTGTAAGACTGTGACAGCTGCACTATAAGGGCAGTCTTATTGGACTACTTTCCGTTGCTGATTTTACAAGATTTCATGTTAGTCACAGCACTAGTAAAGGTGACATTGAGGAAAATATTATCCAAATACCTGCACTTCTCACCAATGCTGACCCAGTGTAGATTGTACAGACATCCCGTGGTGTAAAAAGCATGGAGGTTTCAATGTTTGGGTCACCTACTTGATATTAATGTTGCCAATCCTAAGGTGCTGTCATGTGACCATGTTTGTTACGTACGTAGAATCGCTGCGTTTTCATATATCATCTATAAGCTAGTGCTTTTTTAAAATATATTTTTACATTTGTTCTTGTTTTAGGAGAAATACAACAAAACATTTGGATATTGCAGCATTTCTAGTTCCTCTTGGCTTATATTTTGCATGCAGTGGGTAAATTGACAAAGAAAGCCAAATAATTACTGTTTTATAATGAAAACATCAATGCTGACAGCAGTGGAATAAATGCCATAGCAGCTCTCATGGCTCAGGATTTTTAAGAGAACAACAATGGGCTGTTTCCTTATGCTGAAATCTCTGGGTCTGAGATACATGGGAAAATCAGCTTCTTTTATTACCACCATCTATCTAAATATGATAATAGAGCAGCAGCAGGGATTTGTCCTTTCTTTGTCTTTTCTTTAATTCATAGTAGGGGTTCTGCCTATAAAAAAAGCCAGTGCTGTCCTGCTTTGGTCAGTGTCTGGTTCCAGTTCTGGTAAGACTGTGAACAATTGGTGGATGATCGTCAGACAGAGAGCGATCTCTGCTCTTCACTAATTACTTGTGGCATTGTACAGTACAGTGAGGACCTATTTACACCTAAACATTTAAGAACCCATGTTGTGCACTTTGTTAACTTATTTTAATGCACACTATTCCATTCTAAAGTGTAATTGGATCGTTGGCAGGTTATCCAGACCCCCTATCTGTCTTCTTCTCTCATATGCCTAAATAAGGACAAACTCTCCTGAAGATTGAATAGAGAATACACCATGAATGTTTGGGATTGATTTAAAATAGTTCAACAAATGGTTTTGTGGCTTGATGAATGCTTTCTTATTAGATTGGAAAAGAAAAGTATAGGACTAGCAGGGGCGTCTGCGGGCTGGACAGCATACGGTGGTGCACTTACATCTAAAATGTGTTTTTCATATTTTTTTTTAATTCTGAGAAAAATTCTCAGAGAGTAGTGTCTCAAGGATATTTTCATATTTTTTAGCTTTCAAGATACGAGAAAAATTACATTTCAATGTTGATGCCTGATATAGGTGCTTTTTCTAGATGCAAAACTGCAGTAAGTAGGAGCATGCAGTATTTTGTAAATCACACAGCATTGGACAGCATGCATAGAAGTCTGTTTCTGAACTGGCCTTTATGTCTGATTATTAACAGAATTCTGAAGACACCATGCCATGTGTTCTGGGCTTCCAGATTCGAAAACGTTTATGCTCATATATAAAGTCACTATAGAGATATTACTATTTGACTTAACTTATTTTTAACTTGATTAAGTTGAGCCCAATATGGGCAAGATAAAACACATATTTCAAAAGCCCCGATGTATCAATCTGCAGTAAGCACTTAAACTACCTTAAATTGTGCATAAGGCATGTTTAAACATTCCTTAAGTGATATTTAACACACATCTTTTTCAGCTGTAGCATGATGAATCAGGGCACTTACCACTTATCTACCCATATTCCTATGCATCCTAGCATATTATAAAGAGTGTCCAATATAGAATATGCATAATCTGTTACCATGATCTCTGTGTCGATAGCCATGATTATGAGCGTCACATTCAATCTACGTGTTCATAAGCTGTAATAAACATGGCCTCCATTCCATTTGCTTCTTGTTCTGCATTGCTAAAAATGGTATGTCCATTTACCTTCTGTAAAGCTGTAAATATATAATGTTGATATATAAGTAAATGATAAAAGATAAAAAATGAGAAACTGGAAAAACGATTCTTTAGTGGGCAGTAAAGACACGGTCTACGTCTACTCACCTATGTCTATCCAACTCTAGAAGGAAGCCTAGCTATGTTATCGTGTTTGTGGAGTCGGCAACACTCAAAGAAGAGACAACAGAACACAAATGTTATACGAAAACAAGTATTTAAAGCCAAATTCCAAGTTTGCTAAACACTTATTTAAAACAAAGCTAGTCCTATATGCAAGGGTTAAATGAGCCAGTGGTGATTTAAATAGAAGTTTTTTTTACCTTATTCCCATGCCATGCTCCCACATGGGCTTTATTCTATGAAACCGATCTCCTGCAAACTGTTCATAAACCGATTGGGGCTGTGGCCACAGTTACTGACATCATGCCCTACAAAAAGACCAAGAGTTCAAGGACAGGAAGCAAAGAGAATTTTAAAGAGACATGAGAAAAACATTGTCCTCCATGAGTATGAGGAATCACTACTACCGTATTTACTGTACATCACCCCTAAACATTGCACTGTGGGGCTATCCCTAGTGCAAGGGGAACGTTTTTACTGAACCTAAAATTTAGCTCTAAATTGTTTTTTGAAATTGATATTTAATTGGGAGTTGACCTTCATACCTCCAATCTCCTAGAAGATTTTACTTTTAAAGCAAATCTATTAAAGTTCTTTTTTTTCATAGAAGATATCTTGGTGCATTTGCAGCATATGTGCCTAAGAAATTTCTTCCCTTAAAAGCAATTTCTGAGTGCGAGATTTGTTTCCGCAATCCCAGTATCCTGAGAGACAGAGAAGATTATCTGTCATCTCAAATAAAGAAAGCAAGCTTAATTAAAAAACAGCCTTTTAAATACAGCTCTAATATTACCATTGGGACTTCAGGTGAATTGCGTAGTTACAGCCACCACTAGAATCTTCAGTATCCAACACTTATAGGGGGCAAGTTCAGTGGGGCAGAAAACTGTTTCCTGATTCTCCCCTCTGCACAGTATATAGCGCCAATATATTATGAAGCACTGTACAACGTCCATAGACATGTCACTGGCTGTCCCTCAAAGGGGCTCACAATCTAATGTCCCTACCATAGTCATATGCCATTAATACAATCTATGGTCAATTTTAGGGGGAAGTCAATTAACCTCACTGCATGTTTTTGGAAAGTGGGAGGAAACTGGAGTACCCAGAGGAAACCCACACAACACGGGGAGAACATGCAAACTCCATGCAGATAGTGTCCTGGCCGAGATTCAAACCAAGGACCTAGCGCTGCAAATGTCAGAGTGCAAACCACTCAGCCACCATGTTGCCCATCAACATCAGCACGCTTGGAAATGTTATATGCAGATTCTTGCAGAAGCTGTATGTATGTAACATAGTTAACAAACAATGTTAAAATCAGACACCCTCTGTTACTGAAGCCCTAATCTTGTTTCAGTTTTTCAGCTATGAACATAATTTGTAAATATTTAAATATGCTTTCCAATGCTTCTTTCTGAATTAACATAGCTCTGTATGAAAGAACAATAATCCAAAAACATACTATACCAACTATTATATACTAATACAGTTGATATTATAGCAAGTATTATATCAACTGTATTTGGACAGTAAGTAAAGATAGTATAAAGTATATTAGTTTTTTTCTCTCCACATTTACTTGTGGATAAAACTTCTCAGTAAAATGACAGGGGCTGGGTAAAACATACTACTACATAATACTGCCAGGATTGTCTGTAGCATCATCTTTTATTCACATGGTTTACATTTTATTTTTTTTTAAATTGATGCTGCAACTGCTGTAATACTTTTGGAAAGGTTATAGTTTGCCCAAAATCTGCCGCTGCCCCAGCTAAACATTTAAAAGTAAATGTAGAGAAAAATTACTATAAAAATGTGTAAAAAAAAAAAAGGATTTTCTATACTGAATTCTATCATTGCATTTGTGAATCTCTAGCTGTTACTA
>NC_092859.1:129134048-129150599 GCF_032062135.1 Pyxicephalus adspersus
TATGTTTGGTGTCTTCTGGAATCTCCATTGAAATGTATGTAAACATCAAGTCCCATGAAGCTGGTGAATAACATTGGCTTTGCAGCTAAGCCGTGTCTTTCACAGTTTTGTTGAAGGGTTGGAAAAATTGTTCTCTTTGGGGTGATGGATGTTGATAAAGACTCAGTAACTGATCGTTGCCTCACTGCTTCTAGAAATGAGAGGTTTTGAGTTGAGTTATATAGCCATAGTACTTATACTACAATGTAATAAATGGTTAGGGTATGTATTAGATGGATTGATTATATTGGTATGTCTGATATAGTTTTGGTTTTCACTGTCGGTGACTGAGCCTGATCACTTCATAGGTTTACATGAAGACGTGTACTGATAACAAGATATACAACAATACAGAGGTATAGCTACAGGGCCCTGATGCAGAATTTTGGATCCCACCCCTCTGCTCCATGTAAAACAGAGAGCAACCAGAACATAAACCCGAGGAGAGCCCCTACAGGCCCTCTTGATTAGGGGTCTCAGATTGCCATCTCTTCATACCATGTTCCTACACCACTGAAAAATATAATAAGACATAATAAAAATATAATAATTATTCAACGTCACTGTAATATATATGAACTTGTAGAATCCAAATGCTTGCATCTCACTAACTGATACCTAAACATTTATTTATGATATGTTTACACTACTAATTATTTGCTTGGGGAAAAAAAAAACAGTAAATGTATTTAAAAAATGATTGTGAATGACAATGTATGATGCACTAATATGTGGTATCAGTGTTCAGAATCATGGATATCCTACTTCAGCCAGATCAGTGTATGTGAAGGTGCTTCCATTTCATATACTTTTTCTAATAACTTTATAATGTATGTAATAATTTGATGTAAATGGCATGCTAAAAGCTTTATGAAATAATGCATAGAATGCTTGCAGACCCACACATCTCTACAGAAGCCTGTGGTTCCTTCTGTTACATTAAAAGCAACATTTACCAGAAAGTAATGCAGCTTGCTGGTTAGAAGAACCTGAGATTCAGTGAGAGTAAAATAAAGGCTCTCTATATCTCCATCATTTCTAGTGTAAAAGTGTTCAAGGTGCATATCTTCCAGCCCATTGTAACATCATGGGGTAGAGTATGCCAAACTATACATACAACCAGTTAGCATTTATGTTCAACTGTTGTAGCCTTATTTACCCGATGTGTTTCGCCAGTTTAGGCTTGGAGATTTAGGCATAGGTGGTGGAGTCTTTCAGGCCACCGCACATACTGCACCCCTATTTGGTAACATATTGTGCAGCAGAAATTAGCAAAATACACAACAACCACCAAAGTGCACTACATGCAAAACAAAACTGTACTTTAAATAAAGTGGTCTTTATCATATATTTCAGAAGATGTAAAGTTCTGTTATATGTAAGTATAAAAAATATTGTACTAACATCTGTTCTCTTTTGAGCCCTGTAAGTAATTTTATTAATTATTTTAGTGCATACATGATGATTATTTTGCTGAAATTGGGCATTTTCAGTATATTTCTTATGAAAGCTGCCTGTGAATGCTGGAAAATAGTTGACATACATATTGTGTCTTTGCATCTCAGGAACGCACCAAATATAAATGATACTTATGTTCATTGAACTCTTCCTCTGAACACTGTCTGGCTGAGTATTGTATCAACCATTGCTACCTGCTTTGTAATGTGTAAACATTGATGTCAAATTAACTTGTGTATCAATAGAAAATATAAAATGACTGCTTCCTTTTATGTTTCATTTGTATAAAAAATAAGCACTCAATTTTTAAATAAAAATGTTTTTAACATTCTGCTGTAATCTATCAAACTAAAAGGCACTGTATAAAAATCGGAAACTTTTTAAGATATACAGGGTATCTTGCATGTTACAAAGGTAACATAGAAGATCTATCATAAATATGTTAAAGATTAGGTAATCCGCTTATATTTGGCCTTACTAAAGCAGAAATAAAGCTTGCAGCACTCACCTGTCCACACTCCCCTGTAAGGGATCGCAGCTATCTTTGGCCATCTTGATTGGCTGAAGTGACGTTACCCCCGCACAAGCACAGGCCCATAGTTTATTTTTTATTTTCTGAGTACCAGAGACACAAAAGGAAGTTAGTAGTAGAGAGGAAAATCCCAACAGGCAACAGGTACCTCCATTGCAGGATTCCTTTGTATCTCTTGGTCAGAAGCCAATACTTGCCCTTACTTCCACTGTAGATGACAGTGGTCACCAGGACAAATACAGGATTGAAGCTTCTCATTGTGGATACAGACTGAAAGAGAATAGAATTTAGTGATAGAATATCACTTGCAACATTATTTGTGACCTACAGGAAGAGATTCTAGACCATTGCATTCAATGTAATGAATTGACTGATCTCTAAATTTCATATGAAGAGCTCAGATTTACAGTAGTAATAAGAATGGTCATGGCAAATGTAATTTTAAGCGCAAGCTACACACACACACACACACACACACGTATAAATATACACACACATGCTGCGGTATGTGTATATATATATATATATATATACATACACACACACACACACACATACATACTGGTATGTATATATACACACACATGCTGCAGTGAAACAACTGTGATTACACCAGCTTTCATTTTCTAAAATTTCATTATAATTACCTGTTCTTAATGCCAGTAGATGCATTATTTTTTTAACGGTTACAAAACCCATCGATATAAAAGTGTCCTCGAAAAAATACTCATTTACCTGCTTCTGCTTCTGTGTGTCCTACCTTCCTTCAGTTCTAGCAATGCAGCATCTTCCTGTACCTTTGTCACTTATCAGATTCCTGCGTCCTGCACTGCACTCCATTCTGAGAAATGACATTTATTGCCTATCTTTTTGCAATTGTTGGAAAAATGAATACCGGTTTACATGAAAAATATATAAAAACCTACAATGGTCCTTCTAGTGGGATAATAAATCAAAATTTCTAGTGGAGCTCTGTGTATACTGGACTAAAACAGTTTAAATTGCAAAAAAACTGCATTTATTACATTCAGTGGCTCCTTTTGTATAGGCGGGGTGTATATTTTTTTGCAATAAACAATAGTATAAAAGAATTATTTGACAATAACATGTCTACAGTTAGCCACAGGAGGGCAGAAGCACATTTTGTTACACAATATCTTGCATTCTGCAGTTTAATTTTTAAGCAATGCCAAACCAGTCTATTAGGAAACAAATTCTCCATAAAATGTCCATGTTATGCATACATACTTGGTAACTGCCCATTTTCGAAGTGATAATATTAGACATGACATTATTGCTAAATTCATCCAGATTGGAAACAATCCTGTGTCTGAATGTACCAACAGATCTCCAAATACATTCCTACTCCCCTGATTCTCGGAGCTACAGAATTCAACTTTGTTAGATTTGCCTTTTATTAGAAGCTATTATTTTTTTCCAAAATTAGGCAGGAGAAGGGATGTCTGATGTTTTCCTTCTCCCTCTTTCATAGCCACAATCCTTTTCACTTTCCAGTTCTATTCTGTGTTAATGGGAAGAGAGATCCTTTAGATGTCAGATCACACCAGTATGTCCAACATCTCTCGATGACTTAGATACAGAAGTGGCATTACACGTATTTATTAGTATAATACACAAACTGTATTGCCCAGTTTAATCAACTTACAGAACAACTGCTCAAAAATGTGGGGTAAAGGATGTCATTGTTTAGGAGCCCAAAGTTGCTAAGCCAACAACCAAATCTCTGCTGTCCTGCTCCCTTACCGTATAAGTGTGATTATGTATGCTGCATTGCGGGCCTTGATTACCATTCTAGTGGCAAGTTACGCTTATTGTTAGCAGAATCTTAGCTCTAGGAGTTGACGTTGAAGACATGATCCCTACGTCATATACCATAAAATATTATATAGGTTGGGAGAAAGGAGAAGAGAAGTTCAGTGTGACCTGATGGGAGATACACTGTTGTCAGTCTAAAGCTACGTACACACTTCCAATTATTATCGTTGGTAAACGAACGACGAACGATCCTGCACGATATCTGCAAACGATCGTATAGCACCGATCCTGTACATACACACGATAGATGCGATCGTTTGAATGATACAGGAAGTGACGTGCACCACAGGAAGTGAGCGAACGTTCGTTCACCGCGCATGCTCAGACCATGGACGATCAATGAACGACCGTACACACGATAGATGGTCAACGATCGTCGTCCAATCCGATCCACCGGTCCGGTCGTTCATTTCCAACGACTATCCTCGTTCGTCGGCGTTGTTGGTTACTTTTTTTACGAACGATTTTTGCCCAATCGATCGTTCGTCGTTCGTTCGTCGTTCATTTCCAACGATAAAAATTGGAAGTGTGTACGCAGCTTTGCACAGTGCAGATATACAGCAAGAGGCAGCAGACGGATGTGGCCTCAGTGTACAGTTCAATCACAGGCCTTGACAAATCCTGACTGCTGTATAGTAAGGGATTCCATATCCCAAGACTAGCTGAGGAGAAGTACAAATCATTTGGCACATTACACAGTATATAATATATAATATATAACAATATAAAATATTCATTGTATGCCACACAATATATGCTGTAGTTCAGTGTTGAACTCTTCCCAGATTTTAGCTTTAATTAAATGTATAATTATTTTTTTAGCAACATAGAAAATATCAATATCAGCATGCTGACCTCAAATTTCTAGAGCTAAGTGCCTATCTATCAGAAGCCCAATCTGTTAGGTAAGGGTGTTTGATGTCATATTTATGCAATGATGATTGTCTAAACAAAATGTGAGAAACAGATAAAATATTAGTATATCATGATTATAAATAATGCAGTCAAACAGCAGTGTTTCTGGTGTGTTCAGTCCATAGAGGTGAGTAAATATTCCTAATTAGTGATGTCTGAATCTGAACATGGACAATATTTCTTTTTTTTGCGTGAATAATTGCATGTTGATGTCTGATCTCTGGAGAATTTCAATATTCGTGGATGTGAGTAATTTATACATGATATGTATTCAGTGCAGATTGGGCAATTTATACATGCCTATATTCTGGTGAATAAAAAGAACTCCATTTTCTGGTTAACTTGTTTGAACTGTATTTACTAATCATTATTTAATTATTTTATTATTAAATAATTCAATATTCCCACTCTGAGAAGTAAGTAGTACATTTTCTTCTCATTTGCTTCCCTGCAATACTGAATCTTTCTGGCATTTTGTGTTTCTGCAATGCTTGTACAGCAGTTTACCACATTTCATCTGCTAGTACAACGGAAACCATTGTTCTTTTATAACATTCTAGAATCCAAACTGTGACATTCTTGTACTAACCGAAACCTGCAAAACCCTGCAAAACCCTGCATACTCCATGCAAAAGTCTGACTCCAGAAAGTCTCCCAGCAATGTTTATCTGTTTGAATGAACCGATAGGTTATTGGTATAGATCTGTAGAGATAAAAACTGAGAATTACACTTCATGTGGAGGGTCAGGGGTTGTTACTGGACAATTTTCTGATTATATTTTTCCTTCATTTCAAATAAAGCAGATCACTGAGCTGTTCATAAACAGCTGCTACATATGTCTTCCAGTGAAGGTAAGAACACCTAATAGTATGTGACAGGCTAACAAAGACAAGAGTACCTGTCATCTCCACTGCTTCTTCACTTTATTAGTCTTCAAAGCAGGAAATCCAGCTTGGCAGGTGACCAGAGTATTCGGCTGAACAAATACCATTGTCTGGAAAACAATACTGTTCTTGTGGTCCAGAAGAAACCTTTGAAATAAAGAACTAATAATATCAGAAATAAGGTGGAAGCGAAATAAAACAGTGTCGAAAGGTAAAGCCTTAAGATACAGTGTAACTGTAGGGATTGATCATACATATGTTGTTGGCCATTATAATAAAAATCTATTTTTCCTCTTTTCTGATATTTCCGATATCCAGGCAAATATGAAAAATTGCATAATAAAAGTGTTTCTTCTCCATGTCTTATCACCTCCTTCTAAAAACATCAATGAATAGCCCAAGCTGAAATGTAAAAACGAGATAAAGCCTCCATTTTCAAGTTGCATAAAGGTAACTATAGGGAGCCAGAATGCTTCCCTCACCTAACAGTCCATTTCTACAGCTGACTGCCCACCCCTCCACACTACTGCCATTAAGAAGGCTGGAGCTCCCGCAGCATTGTTTTAGATTGGAGTACTGTGCAAGGGCATTGTTGGACTGCTGGAGACCCAAGGCAATATATTCTGTGTAAAGACAGCATGCTGCCAAACCAGGGTAGTTTCCTGCAGATAAATACACACACACTGCAAAAAAAGCAATAATAAATACCATTTTAGCATATTCTTGTTATGTAACCTCACTGCATGAAAAGGATGTTAAAGTGAAAATCAAACCTTTACCCTTAATAACTGTGATCAGGCAGACAGATGATGTCCCAATAAAATAACTTTACCGGCCTGATTGCAATTTTTTAATTACAATAATTTGTCCCCGTTCAGTTGTGGTCGCTGGTACCTTCTTTCTTCTTCTCTTCATGGTTCCAGTCTTCGGCCATCTTGATTGGCAAGGCCAGAAAGAGGTAACCCTGCGTGCAAGTTTTCCTGAAATAAGACAGCGATCAGGCATCACCTATCCCTTCTCCAATAATGAACCTGCCTGCTCATAGAATTTTTTGTTTTAATTTTTTAATTTCAAAGAAGGACCAATAGATCTTATAAAAGGGAAAAGTTTATTTACAGATTAGGATATACATACAATTATTTACAGGAAAAAGGGAAGATGGTATATAGAAAAGAGATGGGAGAAGGAAGGGGTCTAGCTCTATATCTAGCACATGGTCATTCCCACTCACACAACCATACAAGCCAGGCTTTTCTCTCCTTGAACCAATCCCATCTGCAAGTCCAGAGCAAATCATATTGTTGATCCTTCCTTGGTGAACTCTTGTTTTACCTTCCTGGCAGTAATCCTGAGTGTGGCTCAGGGTGGTTTTTCCATACCAAAAGCAGTAACCCCATGCCACACTCAGGGGTTGGGCAAGGCGGCCGGGCATTGCCAGGCTACACAGATACCGGCAGGCAAATACCGCCAGGTGGTCAAACTGGCCAGTGTGTTAATGATCCTCTCATAGAAGATCAATCATTGTCTCTGCTCAGCAATCCTTTGATGGTTGTTTTAAGGTCTGAATCTGTCTGCACAGATAATGAGGTTTATAGTTTGCTTTCAAGGAGGCAGAATCATCCTTACATACAAGTCATATTCATATCAATTTTAGTTCTAACAGATTTGCAGAGGGACTTTAGGAAGAAGCTTCTTTGTTGTACAATCACAGTGTGTGGGTGTTTGTTATCAAAGTATAGGATAAGTTCTCTGAGTCAATCCCAAAAATAAATTTTAGTAGGGGTTCCTTCCTCAAATCCTTTATCTGAGCCTCCCACACAGTTTAAGCTCTCCATCTAAGCATCACATATTCAATATCTAGCAAGGAATGTAGAACCACAATATATTTTCATTACACCGAGATGACAAAGGGCTTGTCAAGTTATCGGAGCAATACACCGAACATGACTCATCCCAAGTAGGCCGTGTTGTCTCGGCAACTGCTCCAGTGACGTCACCCGTTTCTATTATCTACGCTGCATCTCTATTTCTTCCCATTCATAGGCTTCCCATATAGTGAAGCGTGTTCTTTTGTTGTAAGCACGCAGGTTTCCAACTACTCCTATAATAGGATTCTTCGGAATAATTATATTTGTATTTTCAGTTGCAGACTG
Organism: Pyxicephalus adspersus; assembly: GCF_032062135.1. Lineage (NCBI taxonomy): Eukaryota > Metazoa > Chordata > Amphibia > Anura > Pyxicephalidae > Pyxicephalus > Pyxicephalus adspersus. The sequence goes on from NC_092859.1 coordinate 129,141,867, forward strand.
AATGGAATTTATGGAAATCGTGTTATCAATAAAAGTAATACAAATGTAAGTAAATGCTTAGAATGGTATTGTTTTTTAACAAAATAAAAAATCAATAAAACCTTTGCCTTTTACAAACAATATTTATTTTGGGGGATAACTCTACAGATTATAATGCAGTCAGATTTATATGAACAGAGGTGACACATTGATACATTGCTCATCATAGGCAAACCCCTACAGGCGATGCTCAGACAGGCGGGTGAAATAAACAGTGCACCGCTTTGTAATCATCAGACCACCCCAAGACCCCTGAATAACACTGAAATCAATGAGGGGTTCATAACTATTTTTGCTATTGTTTAGCAGCAATGCGGTTGCAGTCACTGTTTTGTGGTTGAACTTGTAGTTCTTCAACACTTCCATGGAAAAACTTTGCAGATGCGTGTTAAGAGTTCATTTTTTTATTTTCAATGTTCTTATTAAGAATTTCAAGTATAACAAACCAACAGAAGAAGAAAAGCAAAAACAAACATGAATGACAGAAATACCAATACAAATATGCGATACCTGAACATGAACATTTACAACCAATGTAACAATCTAGGAATACAGCTGCCCAGCCAGGAAAAGGAGAGAAGAAACTGGGGAAAAAAAGGAGAACAGTAAAGACAGTAGATAGGGAAAGACAGCTGCTGCTCCGTCGTTCTCCTCCTTCCCACGCCATAAAGCAGAACAATATTGTATGTAGAGCGCTCATTCATGCATCTTTCAGTCTTTTGTTGTTAGAAAGGATTGTGAAAGATCCTTTGCATTGACAAGTATTGAACGTGTGTACCCAGCCTAAGACGGTAGATGGAGAGCACTTTACACACGCAAGATTCTTATCTGATATCAGCCCTGAGCCCATTATAGGACGAGTACCATTGCATGTGTGTACCCAGCCTTAGTCTGATGAAACGCAGGAAACGTTTTGTAAAATGCAGGATTGTCTGTTTAATTTCACATTGATACCTTCCATGGGTAGTGTAGTTGTAGGGATTCTAGCTGCCACAATTTATATATATACACCAGGTGTTTTATCCTCATACATGGGTCATAGTACCTGCTTGGTTTCAGCCCTGGAAGCCGAGGGGGAAAGCCGAGGGGGTTTAGTGTTTAGCAATCCCCACAGAGAGTTGGAGTAGTAGTTGGATCCCACTAAATCTGTGTTGCCAAGCGGTTATTAATCAGTTGAAAGGCATTTTAGAAGGACAAATAACATATTCCCATACACCAACATTTCCTGGGCAAGACACGCACAACACTTGAAAATCGCTTCAACAGCTTTTTTTAAATATGTTTTTATTCTTTATTAATATTCTCATGTGATCATCAGTTGGCAGCTCACATTGCATATTGGTTGCGCTGCTTATTTCCCAAATGTACCAAGGACAGTTTCTGGGGAAACCAATTAACCTAAGTGCATGTTTCAGAGGAAGAAACCAGAGTGTCCAGAGGAAACCCATGCAAATGTGGGAAGAAGATGTAAACTCCATGCAGCAACTTTGAATCTTTAGGAAGGTCAGGAAATAGCTTTAGGAATCAGAAATGTTTTCTAAGTGCTTGGCAGTGGGTACAGTTGGATTTTACAGAGATCACACAGCAATCTGATCGTCCACTTGTTTAAAAAAAGTTAATCTTTACATAGATATCAATATTTATTTCCTATGTCTGCTCCACAACACCTCACATGTGACTGGGCATGAAATAAAATATTAACTACTACACTAAGTGGTTTTATTTTGTGTTCCCATCAATTTACACGTGGTAATACATGACACAAGTATAAGGAGGATCTCCACCAAAGAAATGGGGGAATACATTCAGAGTGATCACATCAGGCACATACAAAGTATGAGGAACATCTCCTCTCGCTTTCTTTTTTTACTATAAAAGTTTGTGTTCCTGTTCAGGGTTCTTTTGTGTTTGGAGATTTAATAGAATAAGACCAGGGGTGTAGTGGGGTGGGCAAACTGTGCCATCACTTTTTTCAGGACCCCTGTATAGGCCTTTTCTGTGCGTTATTATGTTTTACCTGAAAAGAAATTATTTTGTTTGGGAGTTGGCTACGATTCTTGAAAAGCTTTGTACAAAACATATTATTACATTAGGATTGAGGATTAAAAACATTGTTTCCCCAGTAAACTGGCAATGCTAAATCCACACAGGGTGGCAATATATTCTGTTGGGTCATGAGTTATTATTATTTCTCTCGATACATGATGGGAAAGTCATTGGAGAGATTCTGTGACTTATAAATGTGTATGGAGAAGCTGGGCACAATAGTACAATGTGCAGGAGATGAATGGGTGACAGGCAGGACATTGGGGATGCATAATGTTTAGAAGGCAGAACAATGGATGGGAAGTGATGGGAAAGAGTAAGAAAAGCTGAGGGGAGCAGCAGAGAGGACAAAGTGGTGAAGAATTAGGAAGGATGATGAGGAATGACAGAGGGAGAAGAAAGCAGAACAATGGTTGGGTGCAGCATTATGAGAAGGAAAGATGAGGGATGAGAGGCAGGACAAGAAAAGGCCAATGGTGGGGTGCAGTATAGGTAGCAGGCAGGATGATGGAGGTATGCAGCAAGACGATGGAACTGTCTGCACAAAATAAGAAGAGAGTAAAAAGTGGAGGGGAGAAGAAGGACAAGAAAATGGATGTAGATATACCATGCATGCAGGACAAGGCGAAAGGACATAAAGGCAGAACTATGGTGGAGGCGTGTGGCAGGACAGACAGGCAGGCAGGGTAACACAGGTGTGCAGTATGGAAGGCATAATGATTTCGCAGGGCAGTACAGCATGCACAGTGATGCAGAAGAGCAGTATGGCAAGCATAGTGATGTGGCAGTGCACTGTGGCAGGTAAAGCTATGTGGCAGTACAGTATGGCATGCACAGTAATGTAGTGGGTGCAGTATGGCAGGTATAGTGATTTTGAAGTTCAGTACGGCAGGATATACTGATGTATACAGTGCTGTATGCCAGGCATTGTGATGCAGAAGCACAGTACGGCATGCACAGTGATGTAGCGGAGCTGTACAGCATGCACAGTGATGTAGCAGTGCAGTACAGCATGCACAGTGATGTAGCAGTGCAGTACGGCAGGCACAGTGATGTAGCGGATCTTTACGGCAGCCATAGTGATGTAGCAGTACAGTACGGCATGCATAGTCATGTAGCAGTACAGTACGGCATGCACATTGATGTAGTGGAGCTGTACGGCATGCATAGTGATGTAGCAGTACAGTACGGCATGCACAGTGATGTAGCGGAGCTGTACGGCATGCACAGTGATGTAGTAGTGCAGTACAGCAGGCACAATGATGTAGCAGTGCAGTACAGCAGGCACAATGATGTAGCGGATCTGTACGGCATGCACTGTGATGTAGTGGAGCAGTACGGCATGCACAGTGATGTAGCAGTGCAATACGGCATGCACAGTGATGTAGCGGAGCTTTACGGCATGCACAGTGATGTAGCGGAGCTATACGGCAACAGTGATGTAGCAGTACACGGGGACAGCCGGAGGTGTGCAGGATGACCGATGGACACTGCTGCTCCTCCCAGCACGCCGGGCCTGAAGTGAGCGCCTCTAGCGGCCAGTCGCGGTAGTGCCTGTTGTGTGTTACCCTTTACCGGAGTGTCTCCCCCGTAGAAGATGGCGGAACTGTCTCCGGTGCTGCAGCCGCACAGGGATGGAGGAAGCCGGCTGGGCTACACGGCCTTCCCCGAGTGTGAGTCTGAAGCCGAGCTGTCCCTGAGCCTGGCCCGCACCAAGACCCGCTCGTACGGCAGCACGGCCAGTGTGACCACCCCCTGGGCTGAGAAGTTCATCGAGCACCAGGTCAGCCCCAGCGACACCCTGCAGGGCATTGCTCTGAAGTACGGAGTGACGGTAAGCCGCGGCCTGGGACGGGGCCTGTGTAGGGGGTCTGGGGGCCTAACTCACACCGGGGGGAGGGGGGTCACTGTGACCTTATACCGGGGGTATATAGAGCCCTGACCGCTCTCCTGTGTCACACACATACCGGGCACTAGACGGAGGAGCCCCGGACCGGTCCGTCACGTTAGGTGACACCGGATGGTCTATGGGGGACCTTGGTAACCATGGCAACCTCGTGCCTGGGGTCACACTGCCCATCCCCCATCACATGAATATTATACCTTGGTGTCATCACATTACATGGGCACCTCTGATGGGTGATGACACCCCATTATTATTCATTACTGCTCCCTCTATAGAGGTAAGTAGCGTGTCATTATTGTCAGTCATGCCAGTCTCCATGGCGACAAGCGGTCATACATGATGTGTGCGTGTGATGTACATTGCCTCATGTATGGCTGATTTCTGTGTAAGGTAACAGGTACACTTTATAAGCCTACAACTATTGTACAAAATACGCCATGTTCTGCTCGCGCATTAGAAGCTGCAGCAAATCAGAGACACCTCATGTCCCAGCTGAAAGATGTCCATAAGTATAACTCGCCCGTCTTCCATCAATATCCCAGGGCTGGCCGTGATCATCATATCAGTATGTGTGTTGTGTTTTATTATTTGCATAAGTGCAGCTCCCCCCTGACATTTCCCAGGGGAGCGCGGAGATATAATCACCAAAATACACATCTTTCATATGAAGAGCTCATCACCCCAATCATCACCGTATTGTGTACATTCCGGTGACGGACACAGCGACACGAGCGGGCAGCATGCCAATGTACACCGTGCTTCATTCACACACACCCTATGTATATGTACTTTATATGTATTATTATTAATAAACAGGATTTATATAGCACCAACATATTACGCAGTGTTGTACATTAAATAGGGGCTGCAAGTGACAGATACAGACAGTGACACAGGGAGGAGGAGAGGGCCCTGCCCCGAAGAGTTTACAATCTAGGAGAATTATTGGGCATTTTGTGTAAGAGATCATAAACTGCAAAAGTCTTTATCATTACAAGAATTATTCCAGTGAATGTGACTACTTCTATAGACTGACCTAGATACATGAGAACCTTTACAGACACCATCACATTTGTTGTTTGGTGTTATAATATCAAGAGAAAGAAATGTACTCCAACCCCCCTGACGTTCTAATTCTGTCCGTATTTCCACGCAAAAAGCGTCACATTTTTTGCATGGAAATAAATTTTACATTGTAGGGTGTTCTTGGGTGTTCCTTTTGCGCATGCCCAAACATCTCGGGCATGCGCAGGAGGAGCTATTGCGTGAAAAGGGAAAAAAATTGCCGATCTCACACATGCGCCTGGATTGAGTGACGTAGGAAGATGAGAAGAAGATGGCGGCGCTCAGTGTTGGCACGAAGACGGATGCTGGGACGATGCGGAACCCGATGGAAGACACCTCCAGACCGATCGACAGTCCTGCGGGATTAAAGTTAAGTAATTTTTTTGTTTTGGGGGACTTTTGAGTTTAGTTCCTCTTTAAAAGGTTCTTAGTCTATTTCACATACAAATATAGTTGTTTAAACCTTATGGTGTTTTTCCTTATGGAGTTGGTGGAGGAAGTAGCACACAATAGGGGTATACATATAAATATATATATATATATATATATATATATATATATATATATATATATATATATATATTACACACACACATAGAAACATACATGTGTATATATATACACGCTATACATACATAACTACACACTATATACCGAAAAAAACCCCGCAATACTGAATGTCTACTCCGTCTTTTTTAGCCTTTAAAGTATTTCTGAGCACGAAGCACAAGTTAAATGTTTGCACTTCCTATACCCCACCGTATAATGTACAACGCAACCATTTTTTTAATTACTATTTTTACTAATGTATTTATATAGTGCCAACATATTACACAGCACTGTACATTAAATAGGGGTTGCAAATGACAGTCGAATACAGACAGTGACACAGGAGGAGAGGATCCTGCCCCGAAGAGCTTACAATCTAGGATAATGCTAGAAATCCACTATTTTAGTTTCATTTAATAAAGTCCACAATTTGCCAATTAAAGTCACCCATAGCCACACCCAAAAGCTTATCAATTAAAATTGGGCATCCAGAAACTGCACCACAACTGAAATGTTACCGTAGTCTGAACATACCCCGAGTCTATGGAGGGGTAAAACTGAACTCCGGGATAAGGCATTTGGTGCACACATTGAATCTTGTTTCACATGTGAATATGTTTGTATAGGGGATTCAGCTTTAAATCCTTTGTGTTGCTTTGTCCTGAATAGACTACACACATTTTGGCTTCAGTCCTGAAAGTTTATTTTCTTTATTATTAACCTAATATTTGGCATGTAGGTGTAGGGTTTTTATCTGGGGAATGTTTATTTCCCTAGTGGTTGAACTTGATGGACTTGATGTCTTTTTTTTTAACCTAGTGAACTACAGAAGCTGTGCCTATAAAAAAACCAAGTAGAGCAGTAATTTCCCCAGAATATTTTTTAAGCCTGTGGGTGGTGGCCCTGTATTGTGACCCAGTTTTTCAGTAACCACCCAAAAACAGCCGGGGGGGTCACTGAAAAGTGCCGGATGGTGCCCCAGACTAAAACGTGCTAGGGAGACCACTGTAGAGGGACAAAGACTCATTATCAATAAATAATATTTCTGCTCCCTTTTCTGCATTTTCTTCACTACAATAAATCACTGACTCCACATGCAGAGACGACTGACTTTTCCTAAACTTTTGTAATATGAATACTGGTTCCAGGCAGAGATTAATAATGTACTTTAGTATAACTAACTGGTCCGGTGTTCCCCCCAGCCCATTTTAGCTGGGCGCACCACCCAGCACTTTTTAGTAACCACTCGTCTGTTTTTGGGAGGTTACAGAGAAGTTGAATCACAATACAAGGGCAATTTAATGTACAGCTCTGCGTAATATGTTGGCGCTATATAAATCCTGTTTAATAATAATAATAATAATAATAATAAAAGGGCTGCCACCCACCTACATCTTCTTCCCACTCAGTTTACAAAAATGTCTGGGGAGAATAATGAATAATGCAAACCCAACCAATGAGTATTTTTAGCAGCTGACATGTTTAAGTTTAGTGTACAGGGCAATATTAAGAAGAGACTATGCAAGTTTAGGCAAACCCTTTAAAGGAAACCTACCATGAGAGATTTATGAGAGTTTCCGATACCAACTTCCTTCTGAAAAATGAAAGTTACCTAGCTATAATTCTGATCATCTGATTAGGACAATGTTTCTCAACCAGCGTTCCTCCAGAGGTTTCTAGGGGTGCATTGAGCACTGAGCAACTTGTGCCCCACAGGTCATATATCACTGACACCAATAATCAAAATATTATATATTTAAGTTGCTCACCTGGGACAGGTATGCTGATCACCAAGGTCAGAACACGTATTCTATGTGCTCATTCCAGGTGAGTGATTTAGAAAACATGGTGGTCAGATGATCGCCAATGCAGCCACAAAATTAGTCCGTTAGTAATCCAGCCCCTGTGTGTCTCTCATGGCAGGAGTGCTTTTGGTATGTTCAGTTATAATACATGTGCTTTATGTTTTATCCACCAAAGGATTTGTAGTTCTGTACATCCAGTGTTTGTGATTTACATACATATGGTGCAGGTGACAAATGTATTCCTTTGTTCAGCAGTTCAGCTTCCAATGTCTCCAGGACATTTAAAGAGCCATATTAAAGCTTTCTAATTATTGGAGAGGTAATCTGGGAAGGGAATAATAATGCCGGTCCAAGAAGTAGCAGAATAACCTTAAATAAAATGGCCAAGCAAAATTAGATATTTGGACATAAACATACAAATTACTTGTAAATCAGTAAAGACTGTCAACTTTCAAATATTTTGGTCTTTGAGATTTAATATGGGATTTTACTGTTCCCTAAATTATTTGAGCATTGTATACTGCCAAACTGATACCAGGCAGTTACACATTTCTTGTCACAATTTAAAGTCGTCAGTCACTTTCTGCAGATTGTAACATGAGGAATGAACGCCGTCCTTTATGTGCCAGCCCTGCTGGCCATTGCATTGTGCACCCAGGTGTGAAATTTGTTGTCCTGGAACATTTGTGTTTCATGTGACCACAGTAAATATATTTTCCCTTTCTACTGGAAAAAGTACATTGTGACCCCAGTAAGAGAGCTTTAATAGTAGGAAAACAGGGAGGGCGGGAGTTCTGTCTGCTGGAACAAAGATTTATTATAGGGAAGGGCCACCAAGTAATCATGTTTTAGAGAAAACAAACCACAATATTACTCAGGTCATGTTGGTTAGGTTTGCTCTGATGTTCACAGAATGGATTGGCCTTTTGTTAAATCAATATGGAAAATGATCTCCAATGTCTGTGTGGCTTTTGTGTTTCCATCTTTATATAACAGAAATAGTAATATTGCTGGAATAGCTTGGGTGATTTTTTTTCATCGTAGCCGTTCTTACTTGCTGTATGTTTGCTGTTTCACTGTTACCAAAGTGATATCTGCATTTTCACTGACATCACTGATCATCATATGGAAGCTCTTTTTGTTTCAGGCAAACCTCTAAATACACAGATGAATTCCAAATAATATAGAAGCTTCCAGTTGTAAGAATAACAGCACAGCCCTAACTAGAGGAGAGAGGACCTGACCTTATCTGATCTCTGCTTTTATATCCAGGTTCCTTCCTCACCCTAAACTGAACAGTGAAAAGAGCAGCAGCATACTGAT
>NC_092859.1:129151633-129153145 GCF_032062135.1 Pyxicephalus adspersus
GCCCAATTTATTAAAGCTCTCCAAGGCTGGAGAGGATACACTTTCATCAGTGAAGCTGGGTGATCCAGCAAACCTGGAATGGATCTGGTCTAGGATTTAAAACATTTGCTAACAAACAGCAAATTACTTTTAAGAAATCCATTCCAGGTTTGCTTGGATCACCCAGCGTCACTGAAGAAAGTGTCCCCTCTCCAGCCTTGGAGAGCTTTAATAAATCAGGTCAAATGTTCGGTGGTCCAGTTCTGACACTGTCTATTGTAGGTGCTTTTAGTGGTAGGCAGACAACTGGTATGGGCACTATGACTGGTATGCAGTTATGCAGCCCATACTCTGCTGCAATGCACTCTGTGGTCATGCCAGGTGGGGAAGCTTTTCTCCCAAATAAATAATAATGATCTCTGGGCATCCAGACCCCATCATCCATTTACCAGTTATTCTTTCATGGACATTTTTTGTTAGGTACCAACTTTTGTATACAGGAAACCCCCCACCTTACCAGCCATGCTCAGAACAGGTTTCCAATGCCAAACGTTAGGAAATGACTGTTCATTTGCTCCCTTAAATATCTTATCCCTTGACAGGTCCCATTGTAGCAAGATAATCATTGTTATTCACTTCTCCTGTCTGTTGTTTGACTCATTAAGCAGAAGAGAAAAGAAGGAGAAACATAACTGAATAAAAAACAAAAAATATTTGTAAACCTAATAATTGAATACAATTATTGAAACAAGCTTAACACATTGTTTTTATATTTTTATGCTGTGCATGTCCACTCTGTTGTATCCACTGACTGCTCCTGTGGGGATAATTTTTCTTGCTTTCCTAAAGTAATCACAGTGGAAACTATCATGGCGTAGTAGTGGATATTTACTTTGAGTGTTTAAAGCTAGCCTGTCCTTTTGTGATTACCCTGTACATTTATCAAATATTTCACATTCTATTTTTCTGTAACTAGTAAGCAATTTCTGAACCATGAACCATGGCTTTGGTAACTGTCAAATGTGCATATTACTGTATTTAAGTTCATTTATGACATAAAGAGGGAAGCCAGTGGTATAAATGTGTAGATTATCCAAAAACACACATAAAGATTTCACACACGTTGTCTAAAACCCGTTGTGCATTTTGTCTTATACAAATGCAAGTTTGAAACTTGTGGACGGGAGTGATGTAATTATTCTGAGCTGTGAATAGGACTGTTGTACCCCTTTGAAGGCTTTGGAAGGGAATGGTGTACTCATTCTGACCTGTGGATGGGAGTAATGTATCCAATGTGGGCTGTGGATGGGAGCAGAGTACCCATTCTAAACTTTGGATGGGATAGTTTTACCCATTCTAAACTTTGGATAGGAGTGGTGTACGCATTCTAAATTTTGGATGGGAGAAATGTGCCTATTCTAAACTTTGGATGGGAGCAGTTTATCCATTTCTAAACTTTGGATGGGAGCAGTGTACCCATTTCTAAACTTTAGATGGGAGCGGTGTACCCATTTCTAAACTTTAGATGGGAGC
>NC_092859.1:129155189-129216258 GCF_032062135.1 Pyxicephalus adspersus
GTGTTAAAAGTATAAATGTAACATACTTATGTGCTGAAGTGTTGGTACCAATGCATAACAACACAAACTGAGCCACAAATAGCACATGGCCAGTACATCATGGTGCCTGCAGGGCCAGTGCATTGTTCTAGTATCCTGGGGTCCTTTTCAAAATGACTGCTTATTAAAAAAAGAAGAATTAACCTTCAAAGAAATGATTTTGGTTATCTGCATACATGTTTTATTTTATAATAATATTAATCCTCCTACTTTTCTCATTGTTCTTTTCCAGATGGAGCAAATTAAAAGGGCCAACAAACTGTTTTCCACAGATTGTATTTTCTTGAGAAAGTCATTGAACATTCCGGTTATATCAGAGAAGACCTCCCTATTTAATGGACTTAATTTATTGGACTCGCCTGAGAATGAATCTCAAGAAGATAGCAATATTCAGGGAGAAGACACCATTTCAGCTTCAGCTAATATCGTCTCTCCAGCTAGCTCTCCCGAAACAAACCGACCGATAGTTACACAGGATGAAGAGCTGTCTGCCAAAGACTTCCTTCATAGACTGGACTTGCAGATAAAGAGGTCTACACAGGCAGCTAAAAGGCTAAAAGAAGAAGAGTACCTCAGGTAAACACATAAAGCAAGCATTATAATTGCCCTAGTATACCAGAAAACACTGCCAGGTAATATGGACGCTCTTCATATGGTGGAGGTAGGGTTTGTCCAGACACTCGCTTCTTCCTTTGCATTTCAAGCAGGCTTATATTACTGAGTTGAAAGAATATTCACAGTGACTCAGGGGTTAGCACTGTTGCCTTTGCAGCGCTAGATCCCAGGTTCAAATCTTGGCCAGGACACTATCTGCATGGAGTTTGCGGGTTCTGCCCATGTTTGTGTGGGATTCCTCCCACAAAGCAAAAAAACAAAACAACATGCAGTTAGGTTAATTGGCTTCCCCCCAAAATTGGCCTTAAACTGTATTAATGACATATGACCATGGTAGGGATATTTGATTGTAAGTACCTTTGAGGGACAGCTAGTGACATGACTTTGGATATTGTAAGGCTCTGCGTAATATGTCAGCGTTATATAAATACTGTGTAATAATATAATATTGCCAAACCATTAAAACATTAACTGGTTGGGGTTTGACCTACATATAGTATTTTGTTCTGCAGAAAGACCTGACCCTTGAAAGGCACCAGTGTGGGTGTTAGAATGCTATCTGGATATCCGTTCCTATTGTAGTTTTCAGCTGAGCTGAAACTGTGAAGCTGTATCCTGTCAGTGTGCCAAATATAAAGGAGAGATGAGGAGAAGCAGATGCTGATAAAAACTGTACACTTCCCTGAAATCCATCTCTGGTCGTTTGCTTCTGTTTCTCTCTGTGGTTGTCCACTGCAGACAACCAAGTTAGTAAGTGTCAAGTGGTTTTTGAAGACAGTATAGATGGGTTTATCTTTGGATACCATTGTTCCTGAAGGTGCTAGTTTCATGTCTATTACATTGCCTGCTGCTTTCTGTACTTTATTTACTAGCACATAACACGCACATGTCAGGAAGGTCAGCTGTGTACATCTGCACATTTGTTCTATGTAGGTGACACAGATATTTCTAGATTAAGGAAGCTGAAGTGAGACATGGAAGCCCTTTCTGAATAAGTAGCAACGACACCATATTCCTCTTAGGAAAGGTTTCATTCAACACTTTTTATTCTTTTAAATTATTTTTTCCTATTAAAGCATACCTAAACTCAACATTTTCATTTTACATAAAAGGGTAGTCAACCATTATATGTAAAGAAAAATGTTAATATTTTTAAATTTTTTTACGTGCAACACTCTTTTTTTGCCGCGCTGATCAAGACTGAAAAGGAGCGCAGAGCCTCATGAGATACCTATGTCACGCATCCTGGGAGGCTCTGGGTGCTCCTGCTCATGCCCTAATCTTGCAGGATCTGATCGAGGGAAGTTCCAGCCCCATCGTGGGATACAGCAAAAGCCATTATATTTATAAATATATCCCCAATACTTACATTTTTTGTCTTATAGCTCACTCACAGCTAATGCCTTAATGCCTTTCTATGAACTGGTGAAAGCATACATTGCTGATGTCACATTCCTAGTGATATGATATTAATGCACAGGGCAGAAATGGTAGCAGTATAGTAACACTGTACTGCACAGCTCTATTCTTTGCATGCTTTCTACCACTATGTGCACCCTCATTTGTGCACAGACACACACTTTTTGTCTTTAGCTAATAGTGGCTTCATCAGGGCTCCAATGGTTTCTGCAAGGTGCTGTGGGCACCATAGGGATGGAAGTATAGAAGACAGCAACTTCTAATCCCCAATGTAAAGTACAGACAGGCTGGAAAAAAAGAAACAAAAAGCTAACGTGGTAACTGCTGTTGTATGCTGCAGTATGTTCACATTAAAGGCTAAATAGTACTTTAAACAAATCTTTTGTTAGAGTTAAACCCACCTGTCATTCAACCATCAGCAATAAAGAATCGAAACCTTCTATTTCCAAATTCAGTAAATTTAATGTATTCAGGAAGTGCACCACCCAAAACTGTTTACAGTCTGCAGTAGCTTTTGGAAAATGTTCATCTTGCAGTTTTTTCATTCATAAATTGCTTTGATAAGATAGCAGATACCATTTCTTATTTATTGGCTCTGTTATTTATCATTTATGTGATCTATACCTTGATTTATACATATGAATAATCCTATAATTACAATAGAACAAAGAATTCTGGGTGATACTTATTTTCACCACTAGGGGAGGCTACACTTATGTATGTGTGGCATAGGTTCCAGGGGAGAGGGAAATTGTATATTTGGAATGAATTCCAGTGAGATGTTAACATTCCTGACATACGCTTTCGCCGTGGAAGAAAAGTTGGCATCAGTTACCAGAGAGCACGCCAGTACACTGCGGGGCATCGATAGAAATTCACAGACAGAAAACCTTTACTAGTATTATGCTGATTACTTCACAAGGAACTAATGATCTTGCAGTACAAATCTGAGGATTTATAAATGTTGTATTCTTTACCTGACAGCACTGCCGGTTCCATTGCAGATTTCTGCCATAGAAATAAATATAGCTGCATGGTTATTTAGTAGGCAGCCGACAGGTTTGGTTTTGCCATTTCATATAGTGATACTTTCATACATGTTTGAATGGTCGTCAGCTGTGTCCAGAAAAAGATGACTATAAAGAAAATGATAACTAAATTAATGCTTTATGAATTTATCATGAAGAGTATACAGGGAGTTGATTGCATTTCACATATGTCACTGCTTGTCACACGTGTCACCTTGCATTCTCTCAGAAGCCATGCAAACTGGCACATCTATTTCAGTCCATGAATTCAATTAGAACCCCTATTAGAAACAAAGCACCTTCATTATTATTTCATTCTTCTACAAAGACAAGGTCTTATGCCGACCACACACCTAAGACTAAACTAATACCCAAGGTTTGGTCATTTCAAAATCCAGCCCCTGATGAATTTGTTTTTTTATTGCATTTATTATAAGCTGCAAAAGTCTTCAACATTACAAGAATATATCCATTAAATGTGAATAACTACTTCTATAGAATGACATGGATAAGTGTGAACCTTCACAGGCACCATCACATTGGTTGTTTGGTGTTATAAAATATTATTATGATTATTACACAGTGTTTATATAGCACTGACATATTAAGCAGCGCTGTACAAAGTCCATAGTCATGTCACTAGCTGTCCTTCAAAGGAGCTAACAATCTAATGGCCCTCCCATAGTCATATGTCTTTAATATAGTTTAAGGACAATTTTTTTAGGGGGAAGCCAATTATTCTAATTGCATGTTTTTGAAATTTGGGAGAAAACCTACGCAAACACTGGAAGAACCTGCAAACTCCATGCAGATATTGTCCTAGCCAAGATTCGAACATTGGACCTAGAGCTGAAAAAGCCAGAGTGCTAACCACTGAGCCATCATGCTGCGCATGAAATAAAAAAAAAAAAAAGCAATGTAGCTAAAATGATTTATGCTTAACCTAGAAGTGTCTTTTTCACATACAGATTGTTTTAACCTTACGGTGTTCTTCCTTATGGAGCCCATTGTAAATAACAGCTGGGCATTCAAGTTATGGCAGCAGACATACTGTATGGGTATTGTACTGGAGGCAGATGAGTGGAATGCTATAGAGATAATATTTAGAGATTGCATTGCTGAGCCTTTTTTTTTCCTATAATGTCATATTGTTTTTGCTGACTCTTCTGGCTAACTGCCTGGAGCTCATCTTTCCACTCTGTCAGGCTAAGAAGCTCTGGTCTGATGGCTTCCCCGGTGTGAATTGGGTGTTCACAGCTATGTGTGAACTATGCAGATAATTTGTCCTGGGGAAAAATCCTTCATCTATTCCGCTGCCTTCAAATTAACCCCATCATTTTTGCCTAACTTTATTCCTCCAGTATATTTTTCCAGGGGAATTGAAAATTTCAAGGTATGATTAAATATGGCTATTAATATTGGTTTGTCTACAGGATGTCCTTGTTTTTAGACCATTAACACAAATATGCTTCCTTGGCACATGCGCTTGAAAGTACATTCACAATTTTCATTCCCCCACCGTTTTAAAGTGGGTCTTTCACCAATTTATTTTTTTTTATTAGCTGCCATTTTTGTTCTGGTTCTAAAAAATCCTGGTTGGTGTTCTGATGGATTGCCTTTAATACCTTCTGAATCCCTGACCCTGAATGAGTATGCAGCTCAGGTGCGCTTATAATTACTGCACATTTTGTTATCTTCATGCGTGTTTCATGCTTGGGACTCAAACTACTGAAATTAAAGGATCAGTTTAACATCCTGGGCCAGATCCATTCCAGGTTTGCTGGATCACCCCGCTTCACTGAAGAAAGTGTATCCTCCAGCCTTGGAGAGCTTTAATATATCAGGCCCATTGTCTCATTTGGCAGAACCAAATACAGGAAAACATTGTATCTGTTCTATAGATTTCAGTATTAAGGCAGTGACCTCTTGTAGCGTGCTCATCCTATTAGATCAGACAGGAAGAATAAATGTAGGTTTATAAATCTGATAAAAATAAATCCAACTTGATCCATGTGTAAATGTCATTTTCTACTCTTTTTGTAACGGCAGTTTGTG
Source organism: Pyxicephalus adspersus (assembly GCF_032062135.1). Taxonomy (NCBI): domain Eukaryota; kingdom Metazoa; phylum Chordata; class Amphibia; order Anura; family Pyxicephalidae; genus Pyxicephalus; species Pyxicephalus adspersus. Next base: position 129,160,346 of record NC_092859.1, read on the forward strand.
TTGCAAGAAAATGCCGGGAATAACATTTACCAGACTTTGTCTGGGATTGTTTCAGAAGTCCTGGAGGGATACATACTGGAGTATGACCTCTGATGTCAGTGGGGCTCTTAGCCTCGTCTATGGCATGCAGACATCATTTGTAAATATCAAGCAGATTTTTGTAAATTATATTTTAGTTGCAAATCAAGAGTATGATGAGTATTCTCATCCTTTCCTGCAGTTTTTTCTTTTTTTAAAAAAGGATGTTGATGACAATATCCCCTGACATACGCTGTAGTGGTTTTTTTATGATCCCTGTTTCTGTCTGCAGGGTTTGGCATCATGTAAGAGTGCTGGCTGGGGCATGACAGGGAATCGAGGGAGCAAATATAAGAACAGGATGCTCAATCTCTGATGTCTCGGGCCTTTTCAGCCATGTAGTAGTGAATGGTGTATAAAGTGAACCAAAGTTGTTTTTTTTATTTGCACGCGTTTCTCTAAAAATGCAATAAATATAAATTTATTTATTTATTGTGGTGTGGTGAAGTACATGATGCCTAACTCAGAGGGTATTTGGCATCATGTACCTCTATTTTCCCTGGAAAAAAGGAATAAATGGCCTGGATGAGGCTGTTAGTAACTGTGTTGCTGCAGATCTGGCAGTGTCCTAGGAATATACATACCCCTATTTAATGTACACCGCTGCGTAATTTATTGGTGCTATAAAAATCTTGTTTAATAATATTAATAGTAATTGTAGTGAACAGTTAACATGGCACCACCTCATGTCTGCTCAGCCATGGGAGAACAATGCTAAATTAAATGAGAATATCCAATATGTTATATGTTTCCTAAAGCTCTGGTTTCCCAATATTTTATATATACACATACACATGTAATTATAGACCACCTTACACTTTGTTTGGCAGGTCCTCTGCTCCTCCAGTGTTATTGTTTGTACTTGCTAAATATGCAAGTTTGTCATCTGCAACCCCTATATTTTGTACAGCGCTGAGTTATATGTTGGTGCTGTAAAAAAAGGGTAATTATAAAATTATACATATGTACATATAACTACTCACTTGCTATAGACAATTTTTGATTCACATACCTCTGACATGCTGTATGGCGTGGATGGTGTGACCACAATTTAAATTTGGCAGCTTTCAGTGTTACTTTCCTGCTCATTTGTCAGGGTATAGCACACTAATTCACTATCTTCTGGAATATGAAATAAGAGATTGTGAAGGTAGATCTCAGGTAGTTAGTTTTTATTTTAAAAAAAGTCTTATTCCAGGATTTGTTACCTTACATTGATTCTTGATTATTGTGCGGTCATACATGCATTTATGTAATCAAATATTGGCTGCCGCTGACCCTTCAAAGGTTGTCTTACTGTGTGACTCAAGGCTCCCCGTCCATGCGCAGTCTGGAGTCTGTTAGTAGTCTATGACATCCAAAAGGTTGGGGACCACTTATCTACAGTAAACAGTACTTAGCTTTTCTTATAAAGACTTCCATTAGATGTTTTGGGCTTCCTAATGATTGAATGCATTCCAAATCTGACCACAACCTTATCTTTGTGATAACATTTTGGCTATCTTCTAGCAGGTGGTCAATGCTAATGAACTCATGTCATTATCTCCTACTCACCATAGTGGTTGAAATTAGGTGACAGAGAGCAGTGAGTTGGTAGTATTGACAAGCATTCTTACCTTGTGTCACTAGAAGTCATCATGGGTCNNNTTACTGTGTGACTCAAGGCTCCCCGTCCATGCGCAGTCTGGAGTCTGTTAGTAGTCTATGACATCCAAAAGGTTGGGGACCACTTATCTACAGTAAACAGTACTTAGCTTTTCTTATAAAGACTTCCATTAGATGTTTTTGGCTTCCTAATGATTGAATGCATTCCAGATCTGATCACAACCTTATCTTTGTGATAACATTTTGGCTATCTTCTAGCAGGTGGTCAATGCTAATGAACTCATGTCATTATCTCCTACTCACCATAGTGGTTGAAATTAGGTGACAGAGAGCAGTGAGTTGGTAGTATTGACAAGCATTCTTACCTTGTGTCACTAGAAGTCATCATGGGTCATTTGTTGTCCTTCTGAAAACTTTCAGCTACTTTGCAGCTGTTTGCTATTGTAGTTAGAAATATTACAACAGAATGGTAACCAGGGGATTGGAGTGATTGTTAGTTGTATTGCTATAAAAACCTATAAACGCAGCTTTATTGTTAGCACTCTGGCCTTTGCAGCGTTGGGTCCCAGGTTCGAATCTCGGCCAGGACACTATCCGCATGGAGTTTTCAGGTTCTCCCCGTGTTTGTGTAGGTTTATTACATGCACTTCCACATTCTAAAAACAAGCAGGTTAATTGGCTTCCCCCCAAAATTGGCCTTAAACTGTTGTAAAGCCATATGACTATGGTAGGGACATTAGATTGTGAGCCCTTTTAAAGGAAAAGCTAGTGACATGACTATGGACATTGTAAAGCGCTGCGTAATATGTCAGTGCTGTATAAATACTAAATAATATGGCTATAAAAGTCCCCGAGATGAAGAAATCTAGGTGGCTTCCTGTTTCCTTCTTAGTATACTTTTCAGGCAGGTCTGAGTCTGGTGATCTTGCTAAAGTAGCTGATACTTGGCATCTATTTTGTCCTGACAGAAGACCTAAGAATTTCTCTACATGTTTCTATGAATGTATTAAATCTATAATCTGCAGCAGAGTAAAAAACATACCTGCAAGATGCAGGGATGCTGGAATTGACATTACTCCCTTCCTGTGTCTCCACAGATTAAAACCAAAGGATTTGTTCAGACTGGCAGTGAGGTTGCTGTGTGGTTACCGCTTCCTAACACCACTGAACCACTGTGTTGGGAAGACACTACATGTATTTTCTATCTGCGGCAGCCCAATAGAATATGAATAGATGGGGCAGTGAGAGGTTCGGTTCCGCTGCTGCCTGATGACAAATCTGCAAACACTGGTTCTTTAAGAATCATCACTGCTGTGTGGGCAGCTGAGTGACTAGCAGATGTCAGCCACAGAGAGCCATATGGATACGCTTGTTCCTGTTATGGGTCTGAACCCAGCCTTAAGGCATATGCTGACAACTCAGAATTGTGGTTGTTAGGTTTACTGGAAAAACTTGTGCATATAATAAAGATTTAGTCTGATCATAACAAAGAAAATATGCTTTACTGTAAATAAAATTTCAAATAAAATGATTATGCATATTGCTTTTTTTTTTCCACTGAATGTGATAATCTGTATAATATATATATTTTTTTTTACTTTTCACCTCTAGACATGAAGAGGAGGAATACCATTCAACTTCCTATCAGCACTGAGCTCGATTCATCAGAATCCTTATGTTCTGGATTTCACCAGAAGATCTAAGAGACTTCCTATGATATGCTGATTCAAAGCTATTTTATTGCTATAATTGCACTGAATCTGGTATTTTCATTTTATTCACACAATTCCAATGCACAGCAGCCTTTAAGTTATTTATCTCTTTTTTGCAGACCTTTCATATACCCAGCTATTTACATGTTTTACTTTGTGTTTGAAGTTCTTTAAAACAAAGGGACATTTCTGCAATATTCATTTCCAACGACTATTTCTGTTATATGACTGTTCAGAAACTTTCATTTCATTTGCAATACAAAAAGTGTGTCTTTGATTAATTATTACTCATTTTAACTATTGTTTGTTCAGTTTTTCTTTTATTTTTGTTTGCTGAGAGAATGGTGTATGACATTTTTTTGTGTGTGCTTTGTTGATTAAAAATCTTAAGCGTATCTTTCTGATTGTTTTTGTAATTAGTTTTATATTCACTCATGGAATCGAAATAAAAAGGAAATGGACTAGTCATCAGTATAAATTTAGGACTGTGCCTCCTAATATCACAGCTGCCCCTCTAGTATCTATTCTAAAAGCAGCAAGAGAGATGTGAATAGCACAGATCCTGGAATCCATGAGCCTGATTTATTGGAGCTATTACTACCAAGTGATCAACTACTGATGTTTAAGCCTCTATAAGTCCCCTGAGTAAAGGCAATCGGCGAAACACGTCGGGATTTAAGTCAAAGCAAATGTGATCACATGAATAAAAACAAAATACTTCATATTTGGGTGTTCCTGTACACCATAAAACATTTTAAACCTTTAATGTCACTATAAACATTCTCTGTAATTGTTACTATTCAAAGTATCTAAGTAAATACAAATAAACAAAAAACCCTCTCTGTCTATCTATTTGTACAATACTTGTTAGCAAATGTTTTAATCCTGGAGTAGATCCATTCCATGTTTGCTGGATCACCCAGCTTCACTGATGAAAGTGTATCCTCTCTAGCTGTGGAGAGCTTTATTAAATCAGGCCCAATGTCATGGAAGTAGGTAGATCCCTACATGGAGAATAGTGAATAGTACAGTGTGATTACCGTATTTTTCGGACCATAAGACACACTGGACCATAAGACGCACCAGTTTTTAGAGAAGGGAAATGAAGAAAAAAAAGATTCTGAAACAAATAGTGTCCTAAAATATTTTATGTGCATTAAAAACCAACAACATTACAGTCATAAACACATGTAATAAACCCTGTAAAGTAAACGGCAGCATTTAGAACCATTAGTAACAAATAAAGTCAGCAAAAGACAAAATTACTGTAAAACACAATAACGAGAGACTTCAGTAATAAAATAGAATAAAGTTGAAGATTTACGGTAAAGATTCTGCTCGTTTTATGAGAACCCCAAAAACTCCTCATCGCTAGAGTCAGAATCTAGAAAGCTCAGTTCCTCACAGTGCAGTGACGTCATCACGTGTCCCACGCCGCTCACTGATTGGATGACGAGGGACAGCTTTGGGTCCCAGGAAATCTTTGGAGCTTCTTCTCTGAACTCCGTAGGACGCCATCAAGGTGGACCAAACAGCAAGCCTCGTCCATGTTGGGGCATCCGGCACTGGACCAGGACCCCTTTGGATCATGGAATCTGTAAGTATTAGGGCGCTTTCATTGCCCAAACCCCCTCTCTGCTTACCTACCTATAAACGACAGGTAAACAAACAGGGGTTAATGCCCCTTTAATTCTGCTTTTATAACAAAAGACATTAACCTCCTGGGCGTTACACTGAGGTCTGGATTTCTGTACCAAAAGCGTTACACTGTTTTTCATTAAATTTTTTTTTTTACATTTTAGACCTGTAAATTACAGAAATATGTCCGAACAAGGGTCTAGTAGATATCATGAATATAAAAAATGTTTGAAACACACAATCATGTAAAAAAAAAAATGTACTTTTAATAAAATCCTATCCTTTTTTTTTTTGCATAGAAATTTTTGTTTGTATTGTGGGCTTGTAATTCTTAGGATTAACTCCCGGGTATGATAATTATATTTATTTATTATATTAAAATCATAAATTATAATATAATACATAAATATAAATAATAATTTAAAACAATAATGAAATAATAGACAACAATGTAATCTAAAAATAAAATTAAAAATGTACGGTACTTTTATTTTTATGTTGTGTGGTGTTTTTGTACTGTAAAAACCATTTAGAAGCAGATTACATTGTAATCTGCTTTTAAATTTCCCTCCCTGACACACCCCCATACATCACCAATCACATCACTGGAAAGATGACTCATCCTCCGAGTGATGTGAGGGGGGGGGATTTCCCTGCGTGCCTCACACAGACAGAGACACAGGCACACGCTGGAAGCTGCTCGTATCTCCGGAGAGATGCACAGCACAATGCAGGATTTCTGTATTGTGCTATACATCTCACTGCAGATGCCAGCAAGAGGAGCTGCGGACACTGGGTGAGTATTTCCTTTCAGTTGTAATCCGATTGTCATACAATGTATGACAATCGGATTGCAATATAACATTTGTTTACATTGTGTTTGTGTTGTGTATGTGTGTGCTTTCACTGTGTTTGTGTTGTGTACCGTATATGTGATTTTACTATGTGTGCTGTACCTCACTGAAGATCCTGGTGAAGAGTGATCTTCAGTGAGGTTCAGCACGCTATTCAGGGAACACTCTCAGCATGATTGGCTGACAAAGTCATGTTGGGAGAATGCTCCCAGCGTGACTTTGTCAGCCAATCATGCTGAGAGTGGGAGGACGCCGGGAGCAAGATACAGGAGACACAGTCACTCTGGCCGCGCTGAACAGGAGAAAAGGCGGAGGGGGGGCTATACAGGGGGGACGGGACAGCAGCTGGGGAGGATACATTTGGACCATAAGACGCAGGGACTTTTTCCCCCACTTCTGGGGGAAAAAAAGTGCGTCTTATGGTCAGAAAAATACGGTAAGTCTTAAATCCGTATGTCATCAACCTAGCAGTTGGAGGCAGAGTGCCTTAGATCAGTGGTTTCTAACCGCGCAAGAAAATTTTAGTGGTCCATGGCTCTGGCCGGTGTGCCCCCGAGCGGGTTCAGGAGAAGGACTCCATTGGGTCCCTACTATTCCCCAAGTAGGGATCTACCTAAAGACAATCGGAGCCACAGACCATGTCCCCAGTATGAATCGCAGGGTCAGGGAAGTGGGCAGGCTCAGACCTACTATGGGAGAGTGGGCAACTTCTGGCATCATGATGTCACAATGGGGGAAGTTACTTCCCATTTGAGGGACACATGGTGCGGTTCAGTAAATTTAGTGGTCCGTGGGTCCGAAAAGGTTGGCAACCACTGCCTTAGATGAAAATGGAAATTGCTGTCACTTAAAGTGACCTGTTCAAGAAACCCCTAGCAACCTCTGGAGTAACCCTGCTTGAGAAACACTGCCTTAAACTGTGACCAGGCAGGTCCTTCATTACAAAAGCAACAAGCAATATCCCTTCTGCAATAAAATACCCTTACCTCATTGTATTGCAGTCTCTCTGATTCTGTTTATAATTAGAATATTACTAATTCTGGTTTAGGAAATCACATTGTTTTATTAGTAACTATGGTCTCAGCCACACCAGCAGCTTTTAACTTCATAGAAGCATGATATTAGCTTTTACAAATCACATTTTTATTTGAAACAAATTGAAAGAAATGTGTTGCAGGAAAGGCATTTGTTATCAAGAAGGTATTCTCATGTTTCTAATCCATTAGCAATCCTTTGTATATCTGTGCCCTTAGGAAGTAATTTTGGCCTATGTGTAATAAAATGTGATGAATTGGTGTCATATTTAGGTCACATTAGATATTTTATGCAGCTTTTGTTACATTTGTAGCTGAGGTGCACTATAAATAGCTGCTTCTATCATCACTGGAATGGAACATGAAATTGCAGTTCACATCCTGTTATTGCTACAAGACAGCTGTGTGAAAGCAATTGAGTTTGACTTCCAGTGTCACAGCAAAAACCGTTACTTTGCAACTAGCCTGCCATATAATCTACATACCGGTACTGGTTTTAACCTAAAGGAAATGAAAATTGAGAGGTTTGTCTTGGCCTATGTTGGCTATACACAAGTCTGATCGCACTCCACTGCTGCTGGATTTCTCCACCAGATTACAAATATCACACAGTGTGCACAATATTCCTGCAATCCACAATGTTGTATTCTGTGACTGAATGGCCAATCGCTATGCCTAAAGGGAAAGCGTTGGAGCTTTCTTATCCCTGACTTTCTTAGAAAGTTGAAATCTCCGGAAACAAATTCAGGGGTTAAGTAGAATGATGCCATGTCTACAGAAATTAGATGGTTTTAGCATAATTCTTAGTATTTGTTGTGTTGTCTACTGCAAAACTTCACTCAAAAAGCCTTGGTGTTCAGAATGTATTTTTAGCTATTTTGTGCAAAAACCTATATTAGGTGTTTTGGTCCATTCATTTTACAATTCTAAGGCTGAGAAATATGAACCATAAACAACTCATGTATACTATGCTATGTTTTGATTACTTACCCCTATCCTATGAAAGGGGTAAGGTGTTCTGCAGACAATTCATTAGAAATAGAGGCAGCAGTATTCTAACCTAGGGCCCCATTTATACTGCTGGAAGTTTTTTTCTAACTTGGCTACCTGTAGCAATAGGGAAACATTTGGTATTGTTAGTATTGACAGAAAAATGGCTTAAAAGCAGATGTAACTTGTGTTTTATTTAAAGTTTGGTTATATATATTTGTTTTGCTATAAAACAATTGCAGAAAGGAGTACAGGCAGGTGTGTATGGTAATACTGAAGCTAGATAAGAACTATGAACTATGCTGCCACTAAGGACTCATGAGCAAGATGATGGCTAAAGCAACCATTTACCTTTTCTTGATATCATCTAAAACCAGTGAGATGATGCTTTGGTGCGGCTTCTTTAGTTCCAGCATTGCCGTATAGTAGAAGTGGTTGCAGCAGCTCAGTAAATCCGCCTTTGTGTGACTTTGTATTTCCACATTCCTATTACTTTCTGCTGATATCCCCGAGGTCAAACCTACATGTGAGCGTTCAACTACCTACACACATTAGATAATTGTCAATTACAACCAACAATCCTCTGTGTTTGCAAAGAAAGATATTTGAAACCAGTATGCTAAATTTGAGTTGAGGTATCTGCACAAGAATATTGTTTCAATTAAGAAAATATTTGTTTTCTACTCATGCCACTACCAATATTATTATTATTATTATTATTATTAATAACAGAATTTATATAGAGCCAACATATTACGCAGCGCTGTACATTAAATGAGGAAAATACCACCTTGCTATTTTGTGAGTTGCATAAACATCAAGATTAAATAAACAGCACTATAGCTTTCTTTATAATTTACACCTTCATATATTTCTTTTATATTAGAAATTCACAAACTTTATTTTCTTTTTATGAAAATTACAGGAATGAAAAAATTAACAGTAAATCACAGATCTAGAAATGAAAGAATAACTCCAACCTGAGATTTTTTTAGTTTTGGTTAATGTGGGGAATAATTTTTTTATGGGCTTCTACTGCCCTTTGCATCCCCTTGTGGAAATTTCTCATACTGGGGGAACAGACAAAAATGAGAACCTGAACTCTGTGTTCTCACCTGGTATAGATAGAAATAAAAATTAATGGGGCTCCAGGATATATTTTTGATGGGCTACAATCCCTCTCCCCAAATATCACCCAATACAGATCTCTCCCCCCTCCTCCATTTCCTTGAGGTGTACCCATTGCTTTCTCCCCAGTCAACATACTGCTATTCCGACCAAAGAATCTTTGAGTTTGATCATTACATTAAACAGTGTGGCGACTGTCAGGAGTTATATGAAAGAACTCTTCCTTTTAAATCAGTGTTTCTCAACCAGGGTTGAGCAATGTCCAATGTGTGCCTCTCCGGTCAATTACCACTGACACCAATGTTTGGCTATCTATAAGGGTAGCAATCTTTCCACTGGCCAACAATGCATTCATCCCCTTGACCACCAGGCCAATGTATTATATTGGTAGGAGTTTCCTGAGACCTGAAAGTTATTTCAAAGGTTCACCCATGTTAAAAAGGTTCAGAAAGACATTGTCATTGTCCATTTGAATTCTACATACCCAATGGCCACCATGGCAGAATCACTGAGTGGTGCAGATTTTAAGCTGTACAATCTTATGATCGGATGCATGATAACAGAGAGGAATATGTATGTTCAAAGGGATGCCAGTAATGTGTTCTTTCACATAATGCTTGGCAGGTCTTTTTCCCTACTCCTGTACCCTCGATGGTGGCTCTGTTCATGGGCCCCCGTTGGCTCCATGTCTACTTGGAACTGGTTCCTGCTATACGCGTTCTCATTAAATTCATGTCTCATTAATTCCTGTTTATTATTATGTTATAACCAGTGTTTCAAGACAGTAATGGCAAACTGAAATAAGTTATAAGCCTTCCTTACTCTATCCAAAACGAAGAAAAGCATTTAGGTTGGAATCCCACATTTTAAAAAAATCTATAGCTTTATGCATTCAACTTGACATTTTTTGCACCTTTTAGGCAATATTGATGTTGTATATGTACTGTAGCATAAATTGGCCATGGTCTTGTTCTCTTGTACTTGTACAGGTGCTTGAAGTATAGAGTGTGCCCAGTAGTAATATTAAATCCAACTTCCGTTTCTACAGGCTGTTAAAGTATACAATGTGCCGATGCTGAATCTGCAATGTTATGACAGTGTGCCAGTTACCAAACAAAAAAATTACACTAGCAACTTCAAGACCATGTTCAAGCATACAAAAACAAGACTAGCAATATTATTTACATATTGAATTATTTTATTGTCACAGTAAATACAAAAATTACCCAAAAGGTGCAAAATAGTAAAGCAACGCTTTTATTTTACTTTGAAAGTGCTTGTTTGTTTCAAGAATACAGTTCATAATATAATGAATATGATGCAGAGAGATGGCTTTCAATGTATTATTGCAATCTGCCATTGGATTCTACAGTTTATTCTAATGCAGCTATTCCAATTACTGGTGCATAGATCTATACATATGTTCCACTGCATTGCACACATATGCCAGACAAAACAAACCACACCTAACTGTAATACTATGTAATGCTGTATGGTGAAATTCACAATACAGTCTTTGTATAATGTCAGGGTTGAATTTTATTTCCAGCAGTCACCATTAGAACAAGGCTGGCCATACATGGGTACATTTTTCCATTCAAACTTTTCATAGAATTAATCATTAATCGATAACTAATTTCTGAATTTAATGGAGCCTTAGCCATTCGGATCTGAGAATTTCTATCTAGCATACAAGGATCTGATGGGTTTCAAGACTTCCCTTGATTTCTGCCTAAATTTTAGAGCCTGTACACATACCATTATCTTCAACAATTAAGAGATCGATCAAGAAAAAAATAAAGTGACAGATTTGCATTTCAATCGATTGCAAAGAAGTGAATGTGCATTGATTTCACTGTGTAGGATAATTGATTTCCAATCAATGGTAGACATTTATATCAATCATGTCAATCGATTTATGGCTGGGTGGGTTATTTTACAGGCCATGGACACTGACAATGTTTATTGTGACCTTGTTTCCGCTGGTATATACAATGTGTGCAATCTCTGTATTATAACCACTCAACCACCAACCTTTGTGCAGAGGGATTTCTCTTCTAAATCTCAGTATTACTGTCGTAAAAGGTTTGCTTTAACATGGAAATCTCAGAGTATTGACGGGGTAAACATGGCCACAGCTTGTGATAATCCGTACATCTCAGGACACAATCTTATCTTGGATACACAGCTTTAGCGTTTCTTCCTGGGAACACACATCCGTACAATATAAATATAAGGCATCCCTTGATTCTGGCGTTTTCTTTCTGTATTTCTTAGCATAACTGGAAATGTTTCAACTGTTTCTGTTCCTGCATTTTCTTAGTATTTGTAATATTTGGGTTGGATTAAAAAGAGAAGATAACGCAAAGCATAGAAAAGGATTGGTCCTGTATACCATATAAAAATGAAGGGAGCCTTATCTGTGTACACATGTTGTTGGATGAAAAGCCATTATTGACAAATGTGCTGAAAACACAAACATGGAGGTTATCAAGGTTGTCACAGTTATAAAAAAAAGTTCTGAGCATCAAAGGGCTGCAATGACAAACTAGACAGATGTAAGATTTAACCAGGGACAAGCTAAAGAGCACCTGACACCTACAAATCTCCAAAACTGGAAACCATTTGGAGGTGGATCAAAGATATTTTGTGAAAGCACTGGGGCACATAAATGGGGCTGTCATTTGACCCTTCCCCATGGGCATTTAAAACTATCATATATAAAGACAAGGTGCACTCCATGGGCATGGACACATGGGGTGTCCACGTAGTCATATCATTAATTTTGTTTGAGATTTGTTAGTTCTGCACTATGCAACCTCTCATATGTGCCAATGTGACATATTTTACAGCGCCAATATACAGGGCAGCATTTTGACTAATTACAGCTATGTAGAAATGTTGTCATGGATTTTCAATTTTAGAGACATAGCAGATGTCTGAAGTCTTAGGAGTGAGCAATATCATGAAAATAGGAAACTGGAAGGAGTTGTCACCTTATCCAGAAGAAAGGGGTCATAGATATGCTTTAATAAGGTACTCGTTTCTGAAGGGTACACAGTTGTATATGTGCCCCATTGCGTAGGTGGCAGGTGCACGTAAAAGGTTTTCTCCAAAATGTAGAGCATTCACCTCTTGTGTTTCATGGTTTGGACAAAACAAAGCTAACAAGCAAATACAGCTAAAGAAATCCAGAAATTCTGACACTGGACTGGTGAAAAAATACACCTTTAGTTTACACCTTTTTGGAAAAGAGTGAAGTTTATGGTATTTGTTTCTAAATCTAAAGCTTATTTTCCACAACAATACCATAAACTTCACAAATACCAAGAACTTATGTCCATTTATTCTTCACAGGCTGCTATAGATACGCTTTATTACTTTGGCTTCTTCCTTATCGAGGATTCCTTTTTCTACGTATGAATCTGCTTGCTGGTCAATGAAGTCTCTCAGCTTGGAAAGATCATAATCTGGAAAGATAACCAAAATATGGATTATTGTATAGAAATGAAAACACCTAGCAAGCTGTCATTAGCATTCATTTTGAAGGCAAGAGTTTCCATATGTGTATGATGTGATTTGTCCAATAAATCCCTAGGATGGTCCAAATGCAGTCCTCCAGGGCCAGGACCAGCACACAATGTTAGTTTTTATACCAGACAGCAGTATATTTAGTAAGATATGATGTAAAAAAACAAAAGATTCTCAAGGTCTGAGTTGGTCACCCTGTTCATAAAAGATCAATTTCTGAATTGGGAATAAAAGCTTTCCAAAATGCTAAATGCTAGCTTTTACACCAATCTGACATGGGCCATTGCAGATTGATGAACAACCGTTTGGAAACAACCGCTGTTGACTCCTACGAAGGAGAGCACAGCGGTGTGGCACCCGCTCGTCCTTCCCTCTCCAAAGAAAAGTGCTGAGTGTGCAGTACTTGTTTTTGTTCATATGTCACTGGAAACAATCATGAAAAATTGTTTCCAATGGCAGTCTTCTGACATCTGTACAAGGCTAGAGTTGTTTTATATGTTTTGTATGTTATCAAACAATATAGACATTTATTTCTATTAAGTGGTTGCTGTAAAAGTCCCAGTTGTTATTTGAATTGTATTTTATATAGTTTATTTAGGAATGTTGAACCATATAACTGGTTCAAAGTAGCACATACACATCATGCTTTTTCATTATTTATTAATATTCCAGCATAACAAGCTAACTTTGGATTCAGCCCACTGTCCTTAAATCTGGAAAGTCCTGGTCTCCTGGATCTGCACATATGTATAGTGATGACACGTAAATGTTTTTTTGTTTAAAGAAGGCAAAGACATACATTCTTTACTTGAAATCATTTGTTTCTGTTTGTCCCTGTTACCATATCCTGACTTGTGACTCCCCAAAGCTTTCTCTAAAGGTTTATACATCCTGCACCGATAAACATCAAAACATTTGAAACAACTATCCTAAAGACCAAATACATAATTTCAGGCTTTATCTGTGATGAATTTCTTGTTTTTTAGGATTCGTGATGAATGTGATCATTTATTTTACCTTCTACCTGTAATTGAAGAGGTAATGCTGTACATGACATAATAATAGATTTTACTTTGGTCCATAAAGTCACACAAAGTTTTAGGATTTTATCCTATTTTTACCTTCTTTGCTTCCTTGTTTGTGTTTTTTCAGCCACTCGATATTCTTTCTGATTGCTTCTAAATATGCTTCTCCTTTCCCTGGAGAAAAACAGCAGGGGTGATTTATAATTGATGAGACTGGCGTGATCACACTACAGTATATCCTGTATGCTTTTAATAGAACAGTGTTCTCTTCTATCTTGTCTTACAGCATAACAGTGTTTTAAGAGTAATCATGTACATGTTGGAAAGCTGTTGTGATTTGTAAGACGTTCACGTTGAATACGACATTGTTATAGTTACAGATACAACAGGGTAGCCTACTTTTTTTCCCTTCTGGCAAAGTCCTAATATAAGCTAATAGCTTTTGCTTGCCACAGGAAAACCAGCTTAAATGATTATTAAACCAGTATCAAATACATGAAAGGCTTCAGCTCCCAAATGACTTTACGTATTTCTCAGCTCAACATGACCTGAACTTTTCATTTTACTTTTTAGGACCAACAAAACTGGTTGGATTATGACCTGGTATGAATTCATAAATAAAAGAACACCTAAATATAGAGACTAAAAAGCAATTTATGTAAGATTATTCTTTCTAATATTATGATAAAAGGATCTTGAATCAAGTTACCACCTCTATAGCTAGAATACATTTTTTAGTAACCTAATAACTTTATATTGTAAAAGTAACACATGTGATATGAAGCAGTGATGAATTTTGCAGGATCGCATAATGTTCCAGTTGTGTGCAAATGGCCACCCATTGGGAGCTCCATCTGCTAAGTGACCATTATTACTCATAAGGGTCTATTTATAAAGCAGTAAATCTGACATTTACTGAAACACTCCCTGGTTGAGAATCACCGGAGAATTACCACCATTGGAACACATGGACTTGTGGTAGATTCTGCACCCAGGAATAGTTCAGTAAACTTTAGATTCACTGCTGCATAAATAGACCCCATGGTGTTTTTCTAATTCTGAAATTCAACATTTAATAATATAAACATCTACTTTCCTAATGTCGCTACTATATTAAAAGAACCCTCTATAGATTTATGGTCAAGGGACAAAAATGAGCAAGGGTCACAAAATGAGATTTCCAGGTGTGTTTGGCATTCAGACAGCGTGCAGAATCCCCCGTGCAAATTCCTTAAATCTGTTACTATAGTTGCAATTTTTAATTTTTGCTGTTTCAGAGAACTCTAGATGGCTGCAGATTGAATTCTATTTTAATAACATGTGAATGTGTGGAATTTTATTTTACATTGCCAGTTACTAAAAATGAGTTTTTCCTTTATATACAAAGAGATGAGAACTTCAAGTGGAACACAAGCTGGTTGGGGAAGAACAGAAGTGTTAGAAGAATTGGAATAGGTTAAAAGATTCAGCTAGGGTAGCAGGTAGCTCTTTTTGTCCACTGACCACACAGCAAATAAAGAATATTTCAGAATAAGTAGAACAACAGTAATAAAAACCTGACAAAGGATATATATTACCCACTTTACTTACAAATGAGTGTTTATTGCTTTCTGAGATCATATTGTAGATATTAGCCCCAACTTCCTTTTCCACTAACCACTCAGAATGCAAGAGGAAATACCACAACTTCCTTTGCAGTTCCGAGGTGTCAATTGACTAAATGCCAAATATCTAAAAAGGAAGCTAATGCCAGAAAATGGTAAAAGATAAATCACTATAAACTGTCCTTTAGAAAAACAAATCTTTCACCATGACAGCCGATCATTAGAGTAACATGGCATACTTTGCATGGTACGTGTTCTTTAGTCTACAGAAATCTGTCTGTACCATGTAAGGTCTACCTGGTTGTGTGTGCCTCCAGGGCCAAAGGGTCCCTGCTGAGTGGACATATATTCAATTACTGTAGTGGCTTTTGCCATCATAATAATGGATGATGAGTTTGTATGTTTGTTAGTGGTAAAAGTGCTCCACATTTGAATTGCCCTTCATTCACTTATTTGGTGAGCAGAATGAATTATACCCCTTTATGATGCATTTAAAACAATACAGAAATTTATATTTGTATCCTCCTTTTGCTTTTACTTGTATTTATATGGCGTCAACATATTACGCAGCGCTTTACAAAGTCCATAGTCATGTCACTAGCTGTGCCTCAAAGGAGCTCACACTCTTATGTCCTTACCATAGTCATATGTCTTTAATACAGTCAATGGACAATTTTTGAGGGAAAGCCTCAAAAAATATTTAATTGATACATAATAGATATGGACAATCACAGTAGTGAGTGGCAAAAAAATCCAGAAACATAGCATAGAACTCAACCCCATTGTGGCCATATCGCAATATGTGGCAATATCTCCATATTTGAAGTGGGGAATCGGGGGATGATCAGGCTGAAAAGAAAATTTGGGGAATGACACGATTTAAAATTATACTAACAATACTACTACTAAAAATGATAATAATTAAAATAATTGGAGATCAGGCTGAAAAGGAACCCGATCCTTATTTTCACCACTTTTATTAATAAGGTAAACTGAAAAATCAAGTTATTTGTGTATGAACAAGACCACTTTTATGGCAAACAGACTGTTCTCACCTATAAATGGGTCTCTAAGAGTCACAATTGTATCACTTTAAAACATAAGCCTAAATAATGATGTTTCCATTTTGTTGGGAACTGGCACAATAAACCACCTTACAGTTTCCTATATCTATTGGTGACTTTATTGGTGAAATATCTACATACTTTGGGTGACTATTATGAGGGGTTTTACTTTCCCTGTTGGGTTATCTATTATTTTTATAATATGAAAAATGCAATAGATGATGCACATTTAATTTCACTTTTTCACTATTTTACCTGTGGGCTTCACAGCATCTGTAGACTCTTTAGGCTCTGCAAGTTTTGTGGAATCCTTGAACTTTTCCATGTTAGCTGCAGATTCTTTGGTGCTATCGGCCTCTTCATCTATTTTGTCAGCTACATGAAGAAATGACAGGGTTTTACATCTCTGGTATCTTATGTCTTGTGGGGATTATAGTTAAATAATTCATGTCCTTAAAAAGTACAAACACAACTTAGAAATCAAAGAAAATGGTGTGATATGTATTTTTATAGTAGCATGTTCTGCCATATAAATACTTTTTGCTGAAATATTAGCTGCCTGTGGTAATAAAGGAATCATATTTACAATTCATACAGCAGTACAATATAATACTTTGTCAAGAAATAAGGCTCCGTCATGTCTGGCTTGTGACAGTAGCCTAGGACAAATGCAGAGCTGGAAATCCAACCAGTCTACACACTTAAAAGGGAATAATGATTTCACTGTTTAATAACTAAAAATGCATACAAAATAGGAAAGAGGAACGCTTTGTCTAAAAACTTGCATGAGAATGAGACACCCTTGCTACACCCCATGGCCAGAGATCATAAAATAAATATTGAAAAAATGATTGGTTAAACCAACAAGTGTTTTTGTTCACAACTTCAATTACCATATAATAGCTTTTCATAATAACGAAAGGAACAACATAGATGTTGGATGAACAATCAAGCTCAAAATAATAAAATATTTAATATTGGTTAAATAATTAATTTAAGTCAGCCTAATAAGGGAGAAGGAAAAAGGGGACACGTGGATTTGAAAAGGGGAACAGTCCCTTATAGCCATGCAGAGGTATCCCTCTCTTTCATTGTATATGTTGGCAGGGAAAATGAGTCTCACTTTTCACCTGAAATGAAAAACATCCTGCTGTGGTTTATAGAATAGGTGAGAAGGAAATGACCCCTCCCTATTACAACAACTTTGCCTATATGAAAAGACAATCGTCTTGTACAGTAAACAGAATTAGATAAGATCATTTTTAATTTTTAGCAAACAGCTAAATTCAATTAAACTGTTAGTTTACTTTTACCAACAGACACAGCTATGTTGTTGTATTTAATGTGTGTTCCCATGGACTGAATGTTAGGCATCACATTTCCTGCCAATTTACGTTAGCCTATGGGGGGGGTTGTGGTGCTTATTCTAGCATTCTTGGATAATGATCAATATTTCTCTTAAACCTCAAACTTTAATTGCCTGATTTTCAATTTTTTGATTTTCATTAAATTGAATTTTTTTTTATCAATTCTAACTAATTATCTATTGAAGAAATCGCATAATGTAGTTATCTAGTTTACCATCACTTTAATGCTTTTCAAAAGGAATACATATTTGAAATAAATTATATTTGTTTTTTTATAACTGATTCAAGGTCTGCTTTAAAGGAAAGTTATAATGTTTTTTTGACTATATGAGATGCTTCACAAGCCACAAATGTTTAGAGCATTTACATTCAATTTTACAATTTTTCAAATTCTGTGATTGTTTCTTAATATACTTTGGAAGAACAAATAGCTAACCCACCACTTTGCAGTTCATGCATAATTGATTCCTCCACTACCATACTACTGGTGTATGTTGTTCATTGCAATTCTAACTGATAGCTTGGAACTCCAAAAGCCTAAATACCTGTTGCCAGCCTGGTCTTCTGATATGTAGAATTCTTTCCAAGTTTGTTCTTTGTCTGTACAGCTATCATGGCATCTAGATTTTCTGTCAAGGAAATATATAGAAAAGTTACATAATGAGCAATAAACATTCTTTGCAAGACAGCTTTCTGCAATAGGTAGTAACTCACTGGGCCTGATTTATTAAAGCTCCCCGTGGCTGGAGAAGATACACTTTCATCAGTGAAGCTGGATGATCCAGCAAACCTGGAGTGGATTTGTTAAAAGTCATTTGCTATTTGTTAGCAAATGTTTTGAATCCTGGACCAGATCCAGAAACCGGAAGTTAAAATAACAGATTATAGGACAAGAGAGGTGACACTCCTACCATATTTCAGGGAAGATGGAGCCTTTGTGTACTGTTGTAACATCCCTGGACTATTAGCCCATATGGGAGTACCAGAATACCGAGCAGAAGACTGGCGGCTTTTCATAGACAGTTCCACTTGAAGTTTGAAATCTGTTTTACTGCATATTAGCAGCTGCTATGCATTAATTTCAATTGGTCACTCAACAAAACTTAAAGAAGATTATGAAAATATCAAATGGCCTTACAAAAGCTTTGCTATCATGAACACCAATGGCCCATATGTGTTGATTTAAAAATGGTGAACTTCCTACTTGGACAGCAAAGTGGATACACAAAGTACCCATGTTTGATCTACTTGTAGGATAATTGAGCAAAGCAGGATCACTGGAAAAAAAGTGACATGGCCTCCAAGGGAAAACATGAAAAAAGGTGCAGCAAACATCATTAACGAGCCAATGGTTGACAAAGAAAAAATCATTCCCCCTCCACTATACATAAAGTTGGGATTAATGAAGCAATTTGTTAGAGCTCTGAACAAGGACGGTAATTGCTTCAAATACATTTGTAAATTTAATTTTGTATACGTAGGCATATCTAGTTTATTTTTGCTTAATTTTCATGTTTCATTAGTTTTCTATGAGGGTATTATTGAGGTAATTATTTCAAAAACTGGAGCCAATCTGGCAAAACCAATACTGTATTTGGAATCTGTGCATCAAACATAACCTAAAATGTCTTTAATCTGTTTGGCAAGAAAATGTTTGTTGACCAGTGTATAATCAGGCTGAATTAAAATGTGGATAAAAATGATAAAAATGCAACTATTGCTAGAAGTACTTAATAAATAAAAAAAAACAATTAAAAATAATTTGAGATTAAGCTGAAAAGTGAGCTGATCTTTCTTCACCACTTTTATAAATGTGGTGAACTTAAAGTTATCAATTTTTTTTGTGTATACATAGCACAATTTGTCTGGGGTAATGGATTGCTCACCGCTTTATAAATAGGCCACTGGTAATGAAAATTGCAATATTTTGATAAGGTAAATTATCAATTTACTGACACTTTAATTTTGCTGGAAATTAGCAAGATATGTCACCTTACAATTTCCTATATTGCTTGGTAACTTGGTATTGGAGAGATGTCTGCATTTATTGTAATGAACCTGCAATAGAAGATGCTAAAACACATAAAGGTGTGAAGGGATACCAGAAACTCCCACATGCCTAGGAACAGAGTCAGGTACAGGTGAACCTACAGTAGTATTATCCAAGACAAGTCACGAGTTGACCAAGCCTTTTTGGTTTATAATGTATGTTACTGTAACACTGTCACATATTTGCACCCTTTTGAAAGAAGCATTGGAAGCATGTTAGATTTGTATGTTAAATGCTCAGATTCAGAATGTACTTCCCATGTAGTTCCCATGTTATATCAAAGATTATGTTTAGCTTTCCTGGATGTTATCAGCTTTTATTTAGAGATCTGACCTTAGAATTGGTTAACTAGTTTAGCAAAGGAAACTGGGCCAGACATAGAACATGCGGAACAAAAAAAAAAAAAACTTTGTGGTGTTAGGCTACAAGGTTTAACAGCCAAGTGCATTTTCTGAAGATCAACAGATGTTTTCCTATATTAGGGACAAAACATGGGGAAATGTGCATGTAGTGCAGAGATACAGTATACTGCAATTTTTTTGGGTTGACATATTCTAACCCAGTGTTTCTCAACCAGGATTCCTCTAGAGGTTCCTGGAGACCTTTAGTGGCCAAATTGGAACTCTCCGATCAGTTTAGGTGACACCAATGATTTTTTTTTGTCTATGTAAGGGTGACATTCTTTCCAAAGGCCAGCAATGTAAAAGCTATTCCTCCCACTGACCACCACAATAATATAGTATGATCTGTGGATATATAAATCATGGAAAGGGTTCCTCGCAGACCTGAAATTTGTTTCAAAGATTCCCCCATGTTATAACATTCGAGAAACACTGCTCTAACCTATAACTAAAATATCACTAGATAAACAAAACCTTTATCCCTTAATAAGATAATGGTTCTTGAAAACAATTATAACATATGTGGGTGACCTCAGTATATTCTCTTGTGAGGACTTTAATGGTGTGGTTTTTTATTTATATGATAAATGATTCCAGATATCTGGTAAATGTGCCCCTTCTAGGGTAAAAATGTAAGCATTTATGGCTCTGTGTCCATATTTTGGATGGTTTGCTATGGTCTTTTTACTCACAAGGGGAGGGGTAATAACCTTATGTCATCAGAAACACAAAACCTTTTAACACAAAGAACCTTGTTTTTTATTTAAGAGACAAATACTCTGTTTGTGCAGTGTAATTGCAAATCAAGCAAAAATGGAATCAGCTGCCGGATATTCTCTAAATGTCTGGCAGATATACCTCATTTGCCTGCGCTGTAGACACATAATAGGATCACAGCCATCTGTGCACAGGTGGACGATGTTTGCTTGGAGGTACATTAGAGAATAGCTGGAGGTGACTCATCCCAGGCACTAGGCTGGAGTTGGTGGCCAGTTTCCAAGCAACTGATTGTCCTAATGGCTTTGCAGGATCTTATCATTCTGACATTTTGTTTGACTTTTATTTCATGGATAATAGAAAATTCCAGAAGCATCGTTACTGACGTAATTATTCACTCCTAAGCTCCATGCGCATCATTTAGAGTCATTTTATGATTTTTTACATGGTGCGTTGCAAGATAGCACAAATGTGGACTACATCTTACAGCTGAATCCCCCATGCTAATCACAAATTGTTTTTATGGTATAGGTTACTACCTTATGAGGGTTTGAAGAAAAGATCTATGATCAACACGAGGCAATGGAACCTTCATATTCTCTCAATGAACCTTCTTAAGCTATTTCTCTTGTATTATTAGAACAGTTTGTAAGCACTTTAGCATATCCTCATAATTACCCCATGCTTGTTTAAAACATTATACTGCAAAGCCCACAGAGAGGTGAGTTAAGGAAACATTTATGGCATCATAGGTGCAGATAGGATTTATCATACACGGGTGATCATTATAGACCATGGTCACACCGCCCTTTACATGCCATGCCCGTTTGGATCTGACAAGCTCCAGACCAGCGTACCATGTCCACAAAGTGGATGACTCTCGCAAAATGAATCTGCAATTTAATTGTTGCTCTTGTCTGCAGTCATTGACTCCAGATGTCTTTTTGGGACAGTCTGAGATCTTAATTGCTGTTGGATCGCTCCAGCATCCTAAGACCCACAGTCACTGTTCCTGGAGCAGGTACCCAACTTCAGCTTACAAGTTTAGGGTTTAACAGTCCTATTTTCCACCGTTTACAGGCCCTTTACTTTGCTGGAGTAGGCACCAAATGCTGGTTGTGGTGGTGGTGGGGTTTTTGTGTCGGCTGGGGTATTTGGGATAACTGGGGGTAATTTTGTTGGTTTAAAGTTATAATGCTAACTGGGGGTTATTGTACTGCCTGTACATTATTGTACTGGAGAGTTATTCTACTAGGGGTTTGCTGCATGAACTGGCACTTACATTATTATTTGATTATTGATTGATCATTACTAGTCCTGCCTGGTCCTAAGGCAGACATTGTTTGTGACAATAAGGAGGATTGCAGAAACACATGCCACATTGTAACCCCCCCATTTTGATACTTATTCCCCTAAAGAGTAGGCAGGGGGTTGTAGTTCAACTGCAGATTGTCTGCTTCAAGTAATTCAGACATTCTCTTCTTAGTACAGCATATAAAGTAATGGTGATATGCAGAACACTCCAAGTTGAACAACACCTTGGAGAATCTTATAAAATGTTGGTAAATCTTTATGCTAGAAGCATTGCAGACATCTCTTATATATTGCCTAGGTGCCCTAAGCGTATCTCCCTGAGTGCTGTGGCTGTGGATAGTGTCTGATGTACTATACACTTACATTTATCAACATTAATAAATAATAAAATCCATTAAAAACTAACCTGTAATAAGATAAAGAATGATCCAGAGCAAGAAAGGAAAATTCTAAACAATTCAAAACATTCAAATTCAAAACATTTATATCAGGGTAGAGCACAAATTATACCAAATACTTCATGCAAAGAAGGATTTAAATGTGCTTAAAATACAAGAAACTGGTGGAAGCATTGTTCCCTGTTTCTTCCGTGCCTTTCTTTGCTTTATTTTGCTTGTCAGACCTGTTAACATCACCTGTGGTTTTAAAAGATCAGCAAAATTACGATTCACTAAGTTGAGCTGTCACAACAGCTAACAAGGGTGTCTACTATAAAATCACAGTATCTGGATCTCAACAAACGTATATATATGTGTGTTAATGTTAGCTTCAACTGATCATGAGAATTCCAAAATCAGAAATGCACTAGCAGATTTTGTAGGTATGAATAAAGAAAAATAAAATTGCCATTATCCTTCCTACACACTAAGGCCCACGCTTATTTATTTTCCAAAGCTCAGATTTTCAAATTAGATCACACAGAGATTTTCGATTTTTACTTTTTCTGAACTTTTTTTTCCCATGTCAATGATGCGTTAAAATGATGCATGACTCATGTATCATTGATAAAATCAAGAAGTTTCTTCATAAAAAATGTGCATAACTGTTCATCCAGCAAAGCAGAATGTACATTCTTGCTGTGTAAATTAACTAACATTCACACTTCCATTTTAGGAATTATCCACCCAAAAAAGGACACCTAAGAAGAAATAAGGGTCTTTAGCTGTTGCTGCAAACCAGGCACAATTGGAACATGTGGAGGAACCTAACGTAACCAAGACTGGATTTCTTACATAGGGTGCCATGGTCATTAGGGGTGGCATTTGTACTGTTATCATGTCTGTAATATTATCATTATAATACATAAAAGTGTTTAGAATTAGCCTTCTCTGCCCACAACCATCTTGGCTCCCACCAATGATCCCATTATCATCATGTCCAACCTCCCATATTTGTCCTTTGAGTGCAAGCTAGCTGGAAAGAAAAAAGTAAAAATCCAGCTCTGAAAGTAAAAAAAAAAATCACACTTTTTTCTAAAGGTTATTGTAATTTTTAAACCCTTTTGCAATGTCTATAAGCTAAAACTTTTATAAGCTAGAATTTTTCACTTGGCTGGAGTAGAGAAAAATTTGAACCACTATTAAGTTTCTACTGCTGTCTGTGTCCCAGTTAAAAAAGTTTCCACTTACAATAGAGCCTATATCGTATGTCCATTGCCTGCACTGTCGCAAATAGGAATGTAATCCAAACTAATTCTGAACATACTAGAAGGAGACCTCTGAAGAGGTGGTTAGCAATGGGAATACATACCAGACTTAATTGCACCATGGCTAATAATTCCATGTTTACTAATGGAAAGTCAAAGTGATTCTTTTTTTTCTGCTGCTCCTTTTAATGCTTTGGTAACCAGTGTGGCATTACAGTATATGGAGCAAACTAAGGCTATTTTTGACTTTGAGACTCATGTATATCTAAATAGTATTGGAGTACACAGCAGACATGACCTGAAATCACTTGGTCCATAGATAACCACCCGAACAGATTTATGTCTCATAGAGGTGTTGTCGTTGTAATGTAATGTAAAAAGACAAAAGTAGCATGCAAAGCACAGTATAGTAATCTACAGAACTGAAATCACCGCTGCTTGTTTTCTAACTGCTATGATACATGCATCGAGGCACTAAGCACATCACCATTGTGATCTGCAATGACCTACCTAATATTAATTTCTGTATTTCAACCCCAACATATTTTTTATCATTCTCTGGTTAACTTTTAAGAGTTTTTCAAATTAATATGGTTCCTAAGTGCTATTTTTCTATAGATGCTATCGATGATTGATGAATCAATAGACACGCTGTTGTCTAATTTTAAACATACAATTATTAACACATACCACTGCCTTACATTATACTTGTACAAACTTTGACACAGCAGAAAAGGACTTTGACTTAATGATCTAAAAGGTGGGGAAGTGTAGGATACAAAAGGTAGGTGAAATGGAATGCTAATGGAGGCTACATTGTGATAGTTTAGAGAGAGAGAAAAAGATGAGTAAGAAAGTTTAAAGATGTTGATTTTGAGGGTTTGTTTAAATGTGTTAAAAGAAGGAGCAAGACTAATGGGACAGGGGAGAACATTTGGGGCAGCTCTAGAAAAGTCTTGAAGCCATGTGCAGAAAAAGGTTATTAGTAAAGAAGTCAATACAAGGTTATTTGAAGAACAGAGAATAGTAAAGAGGGTATTCATGTGTAAGGATAGAAATATAAGTCAGGACAAGAGCTGCTAAGTGATTCAAAGGCAAAGCAGAGTAGCTTGAATGTGATTCTGATGTGATGCAGCATTCATGATGTAAGAAACCAATAAATGGCATGTTAGGTAGAAGTATGTTGTGGTATTGATGGTGAGAAATCATGTGGGGTGGTGTTTTGGTGCTCTCTGAGGATAGGAAAAGGACAAATCTTAGAAATGTTGCCCTGGTGAAAATGGCAAGCACCATAATGTGCAGGCAAAGACTTGCAGAGATAGAGATCCACTGTAACCACTGCTAGTCTACGTGCATACATGCATTGTAAGCTATTGTGGAAGAAGATTAGAGAGGAACAGGTAGGGGACATTTTGGCACAGGAAAAAAAAGGAACACTCAGGTACCTAAATTATAATTGTAATTTAAGTTTAAAATTTTATGATTGCATATCTACAAAATATTGAACATATAAAATATAAAAATGTACTTTTTGTCACCTGGCGATGCTCACTAAATGACAAGCTTGAATTTCTTCAATGGCTTTCTATAATAATATTGTAATTTTATTCTGAGCCTATTATTCCAGTTTCAGAATAAAATCTCAATAATATTATAGAAGTTAACACATTTTCTCTATTCTTTTACTGATATAGCTAAATTAATGCATTTCAATGAAGCTAAGTCTTTCTCTCTCTATTTTATTGCTGCGCATTTCATGGTAATTATCTATTACAAAGTGCTCATGGCTTAGTGGATTTAAAAGAAAATGTGCAAGAGTGTATTTACTTTATAGAAAGCGCTTCCAGTAATGGATTAATCATTTGTTCTCTTACTAACTATATCCTTACTGGTAATGGATGTGAAATGTGATATTTGTAATACCATACCTAATGTTTAATATACTTCCAATACCTGGCAGGATCTCCATCTATTTGTAGTTGTGCTGGCTATTGAGACAAGCAGTAAATTAACTCTCAGTCATAGTAATTAATCTGGTTGATGCTAAGTATATGCTGAACATAATACAATGTTTGGAAATGTAGGTGATTAAAGGTTAGCATCAGTTTGGCTGAAGGGTTTAATTTTATTACATTTCATATATATTCTACCTGGCCAGTGTTATGACCTAGGTTGGTCAGGTCTAGGTTCTGCAATGGTATATGCCCAAATATTAAGTTACCTAACTCACTTAATATACTGATTGATTGTTTTTCCAGCAATGGATTTTTCTCTTCTGCTATGGCATGGGAATATTATAGGATGACAATGCCAGGAGTTATTGGGCTTGGATTGTAAAGGTGTGGTAGTGCAAGACATTTTCACACATGGATTGGCTACCAAAGGGTTCAGACCTTAACCTCATTAAGAACCTTTGGAACCTGCTGGAGAAGATATTACTTAGTGGTCTGACTGTTTTCTCTACAATACAAGAAATAAAGCAACTGAATGGAAATAAATTATGTGACAACACATACGATTACTTAAATGAAACAATGGTTAATGTGTTCATGTGTTCATATCCAACATAATACCAGTGAGGGTGACCAGGCAGTGTAAAATATATATATATATATATATATATATATATTTGTATATATATATATAGTAAGAATTTTATATTTTTTTTATTTTAGATCTCTACTTGCTACTGTTTTAAAACTAATAGTAACATTATCGTCCTTTTCCCATGAATTGCTGACATTGTTCTAAAATGGCAACTAATGGGAGGTTGAGTTTGTCAGTATAGTCGCTGTCTGCAGGACAGCGAGCCTAATCCTAATTCTTTTCCCAGGTGTGTTGGATATCCTGTCCCCTGCTATGTTCTGTAGTTTTCTCTGCTGGCTTTACATCACTACTGTGTCCTGTATTTATACAGATACCAGCAAAGAGAACCACATACACTACCAGGTGAGTTCTACTTTGGGCCTTGCACTTAATAAGAAGTTTCTAAATAAGTACTTTTAAATCATTACAGTATTTTTATACTAAAACTAGTGCAATGTTGTTTTTAGGCTATTGGTGCTTTTAACATTTTATTGGATCTCTTTCATATTCAATAAAGTATATAAACAGAGATTATTGTATCTAGTAACTGACAAGTTACTAATTTAATAATTTATAATGTACTACTTTGTAATTGCTTAGAGAAGTTATTATTTTTTTCAGCATAAATTCTTGCAGCCAAGGAAGTAGTGGCAGTAAAATGATAGTAACACTCAGGAGGCTCTAGGAGCTATTTGAGATTGTGAAAAATAATAATTGCTTGGGGCTCTCCAGGACACAAGAGACAGCCAACAGACTCTGTATTAAATGAGATTGGCAGGTGAAAGCTCTAAGCAGCTTCTATCTAAGGAGAATGGAGGTCAGTAATTCATAAAATAAGAAACTTCCTTTTACACATTGGGTATTTGTTTATTTCCAATTTTAGACATAAACCCAAACCTCTCAGCCATAAAACTAAAACCAGATTATATTTTAACCTATCAACAGGCTTTAAACCAAGATTGCTCTATCATTGCCCTACCCTATATTAAATCAAGTTATATAGGTATATCATTTGTTAGATTGAAAATGGTCCATCAAGTTCAAATAACATAAATCAATATAAATACTCTAGAAACCTACATGTTTTAGATAGAAACCAAAATGTATGAGTGTTCAAAAAAGGGCAAAATCAACATTAAAAAGCATGGTCCCTCCTATTGTGTGATGCTTCCCCCACTTCCTAGATTGTAAGCTCTTCTGGTCCCCTCCTCCCCCTCTGTCACTGTCTGTATGAGTCATTTGCAACTCCTATTTAATGTACAGTGCTGGGTAATATGTTGGTGCTATACAATTTCCGTACAATAATAATATTAATGGTCTAATTGCTGCAACAGAAAAAATGTCTCCCATAAAAATATTCCACATTTGTCCTTACTGTGAATAATACCTTCCAGACGTGGAGAATTAACTTCTTTTCCTCTAGATGCAGAGAATCCCCCGTCCTTTGCAATAATTCGAAAAATAGTTTTGCAGGGTATACATTTCTAGAGAGTGTTCATACAAACCCCCTACCCCTTAAATGTCTCTTCTTGTACTTGTCTCTTGTTCTCTTCAAGGGAGAATAGATTCAGTTCAGCTAATCTCTCCTCATAGCTGAGCTCCTCCATTCCTTTTATTAGTTTAGTTGCCCTTATCTGCAGTCTCTCCAATTTCCCAATTTACTTTTTATGAACTGGAGCCCAAAACTGGACGGCATATTCCAGATGTGGTCTGACCAATGCTTAGTACAGGGGCAGGATTATCTCTCCATTTCTGCAGTCTTTTCCTCTTTTAATACAAGAAAGTACCTTGCTAGCTTACAAATTACGACCTGGCATTGCATACTGTTTAAGTCGATGATCTACCAGATCTGTTAACCATCTGTGAAGTATTACTTTAAATCAGGGGTGCCCAACCTATGGCCTGCGGGCCACATCCGGCCTGAGCCTGGGATGGGTTTTGGCATGATGACGTCACTCTAAAAGAAATTTCTTCCCCTTTGGCTCCCCGCCGGAGTCCGTAAATGTTAAATGGTTCAGAGTACATAAATGTTAGCTGGTGTTCAGAGACACAACCTGCCCACCGCCCTAAGCCTGCAATCCATACGGGGGATATGGTCCGTGGCTCTGGCTCGTGCGCCCTCCCAAGTGGGGTCTTTCTCCTGACCCTGCTGGGGGGTGCACCGGCTAGAGCCACGAACCACCAACCAAAGTTGGGGACCACTGGTATAGATGTATTATCAATCATGCCTTTTTTTCATCTACCCTATCAGATCTACAAACCCATGAAATATACAATTTGCCATATAATTCCTGGGATATCACATGAGATTTCTTAGCCTCATATCCTACATGTTCTTTACAATCATTCTGTAAAACTAAATTAGTGCCGTCTGTGCATAAGGACATAAGCCTACTTACTTAACATTCGCTCCAATTCACTCTTTTATCTGCTCAATGCACCGTACTTCCCTTTCTCAGAGCTGCCATTGTAAAAGTCAATTTCTATTCTCTACAGATACATGAGTCTGACAGAGCATCCGATTTCAGCAAATCCTGTCCATAGACACATAGTAACACCTATAGCTTAGGCAAGCACATATAAATATTTATAAGCAGGTGCATTGTTTGCAGATCAAAGAAACCAAGGATATAAACAGGCTAGGGAAATTTACAAGGGCATCCCAGTCTGTTATTCAGTCCTTATGACTGGCAGTTCTTGTTTACATCATAATTTTCATTTAAAACCCTGACAAGTGGAATCTGAAAGACTGTGACCTTCACAGGGTCATTCAAATATTGCTGTGAGATCAGAAAGATGCAGATCATTTCCTAATGCCATTCATAATCCATATTTCAGCTGAGAACTACAGTGTTCTTTGTATTATATTTCCCGTTACGCACGTGACATTGGATTACGTCTGTTTTTCTGTGAGTCCAATAAATCAATAGACGTCATATGTAAAGATTCTCATCTCTGCAGTACACAATATTCATTGGCTATTTCTTCTATCAGATGTTCTCTATGCAGAATGAATAGGGTGCAATGACAAGGCCATGTGTTCCAAATATTGGCTACTTGGTAAACACAGAACATAGCGGTCTGAGATTATTTAAGTGATTTTCAAGGGAAGAAAATGTACAGAGAAACTAACTGGTAGCAAAGAGCATTCTTCAATGTGCCTGCCAATGGAAAATATCAGGATAATGGAATACATTTGTAACCACATGGACCAAAAGACCACATAGTGGATTTATTGATTAGATTTTAACATTTGGTGCTGATAATAAGTACATTGTATACAGATTGATACAGATCTGTGCTGGCCTGTGACACTTATTTATTTTCATTGTATTTATCACCATCAAATTATTACATTCACCAGAGGTTTGGGTTAGTATTAAGGTTAGCGTCTAGTTAAGAGTTTTGGGTATGGGTTCAGGTTACATTTTATGTTTAGTTATTAGGCTCAGAGCTCCAGTCTCAAGCTGAATCTTTAGCATCCAACACTTTCATATTCCATCTGATGGCCCCTACATCACTACAGAATGCACGGCACAATGATCAGTTAGGCATTCGATACACCTGTATTGTGTTAGGTGCTGAAGGTTCTTTAGCTGTCATAGCTCTTAAAGACATTAAAAATTTAAATTTTGGCCTGTTAGACAGGTAAGTATTGAGTCTTCTTTAAGTTTTTGCAGGTGACATAGTCATCATGAGTTGGGTTCAGGTAACTGGTTCCTTTAGTGGTTAGATTTATGTCAAAGGTTATTCTTTTGGGTTCAGACAAAGGTTTATTTGTAGGGCTTAGATTCTGGATAAGTAAGTCTCTATTATCTAAAACTTATTTTCTAATTTTTTTAAAAGAAAAAGGAAACACAGACCCACTGTCAGGTTTCACCAATCTAAGACTCCATTAGGAAAATTTCCCTCACTTACTGTTCTAGAGACAAGTTTTGGCTATAAATACAATTTTTGTTCTTTGGGTGTAATAAGTGTGTGCCAACATTATACTTGCTTCAAAAGGTATTGGTGGTCAAATTAGTGTACCAAAACTTCCAGCAGAAAAATGTATTTCCCTAAAGGAACTTGTCCACTTTACCCTATTACCTCTTCCCAAGCTTGGCTCCAACTTTTCTAGAGATGCCCCCTTCTCTGTGGAACTCCAGTTTTTGTCCTAATAGGCTTGCTCCTACTTTCGACTCCTTTAGAAAATTTCTTAAAGCCCACCTTTTCAAAGTTGCCTTGCCATCTTTATCTGATTCATCCTCACCGGTTAGCCACTATTCCAACAACATTATCTCCCATTGTGTACTTCTTTCCCCTATCTCTGATTGTAAGCTCTTTGGGCAGGGTCCTCTCCCCCTCCCGTGTCATGTTTCTACCTGTTTTGTACCCACAACCCCTATTACTTGTACAGTGCTTAATAACATGTTAGCTCTTTATAATGGTTTATAGGGTAATATTAATAAAAAATGCCCTGCAACAGGTAGCTACAACTATAATGGCTTTTAATGTTTTATGAACTATATTTCAGTATGGTAGAACTATCACATTAATACTTTTGATGTTTGTAGAGAGCAGCTATTAATGATGAAAGCTGCTGTTCATTTATTCAGATCACATCAATGATAATATGTGTAAAATTATAGGTGCTCACTTGAGTAAACAAATTATAAAGTCATATTTTATTTAATACATATGATAGCACTGTTCAAAGTAAGATCACCACCATAATCACCAAAAGCATAACTCCTTTACCAAACATAAAATCGTATTTATATTTGAAAAACTCTCCTACAATTTCTAAGGCTCAATCAACTAAAACAGAAATGAATATTAATTAAAATGGGCATATTAGATTGACCAGTAAGACTGCACTGTCTACAATACCTTTAACTTTAGTTCAATTATACACATAAAGTACTGAAATATGATTAACACTGAAATAGTGTCAAAGAATCAAAATCAAATACTGTATTTAAAAATGATCTTTTACAAAGTATATAATTGATGTAGTAAAGCTGCAAAGTGCAGTGATGAGATGATATCCAAAATATATCCAAGAAGCCATTGAGCGAGACGTGTTGGGGATTTCACACAAGACTTGATATTAGTATCATGACCCTATGTTAACATGAGCTCATAAGATAGTAATTAGCATAGGAGGACTATGTTCAGTTTTGCAATGTAAATCATTTTCCGAAGTAAAATACATTTCTTTTATAATCATTTTTGCCATAAAAAGACGTCTTTCTTCTCCCTCCTGATACACTATATCCAAACCCTATCCGGATGATACAGAATCATAGTGTTGTAGTAGTTAGCTTGGTAAAGCACTGTGAATCACATTTTTAAACCTTACTGAAACCCATTTTCTGCTGCTTCCAGCCTATATGTAATAGCTCCAGCATTGGCTGTACATCATTGTAACAAATCAGCTTTCTGATCCTGACAACAGTGGACCATTTCTGCACAATTTCAGTATGGCCTCCTGATGTCCCCATCAGGGGTGTCAGCTGTCACCCTAAAACAAGCACCAAACTCCGAACAAGCACCCTCATGGCAGAACAGGAATTATTTTAAAAAAATGCTGCAGGTTCAAAAGGATTGAAATCAACTTTTAAAACTACATGAAATTATAAAGTTTATATTCAGCACTAGTGATTAAGTGTAAATCTACTTTAAGTAATATTGATTTATTTTAATACAATAAAATAATTTTGCCATCCTGCATTTTTTTGTATTCTAGTTGCCGTTAGGAAACAGTCATTGGTTTTGTAAATGTAAAAATACTGCTTACCCAAATAATTGACTCCTTCTTCTGGTGTAATTGTTCCGTATTTGACCATCATTTTCACAAAGTCAATAAGAGTTTTCATGATGGTTATTAATGTTTCCTTTTCTTTAGCATCATTTTCTATGGACAAAATGTGTAAATTAGGTAAATTATTCCATTAAAAAAAAATCTAAATACATTATCTAAATAATCTAAAGTCATTTGTCTATATAAATCAATGAACAGTTAAAGTAATCCTGGCATATAGGTGGCATTAGATTCCAGTGCTTAGCCTTTGCCTTTAATACCACAGCCTTCTATACACAGTGGGACATCTAATGACAAGTGGTAGCGTTCAGCAGATAGTCTAGGTCAGGGGTCAGCAAACTTTTTTGGCTTCTAGGCCATTTTAGGAGGTCAAGAAGGCATACTAGGCCGGACTATCCCTCGAGTCCGGCGCTGGTGGCTCCGCCCCCAGCGAGGAACGCCCCTGAAAGGGAATCCCTCTCCTCTGTAATGCATAATGTCCCCGGCGGCGGTATATAGGGAAGGGGGGCATAACAAGGAGGCTCAAAAGCCGTGGGTTGCCGACCCCTGCCAGCCGCGATTAGGCTAGATCAACTGGGGGGGCATTAGGCCGGAACGGACTACTGACTAGGCTGTATCTGGCCTAAAGGCCGGAGTTTGCCTACCCCTGGTCTAGGTGATTATCATATATAGCACAACCAGCAATATACACCAGTCTTCCTAGGGCAACCAATTATGGACACAGTGGCAAGTGGAAGTGTTCTGTATGCATGTATTGCTGTTCTTTTATCCTAAGATCAGAGCCAGAGGTTATAAGCTCCCATAAACCTGCTTACTCAGGGAATGCACTCTGGAAAAATACTTTACCTGTGGCTTCACTTCTAGTGACCTCTAAGGCCTAGGACCAGAAATCAAATGCAGGTACCCATTGTTTTGTTATTCTTTTATTTTCCAGTGGAGATTTCTACAGTGGGGAAGGAGTCTGCCATCAAAAAATCATTATTCATCATATACCTGAATTAAGGCTCTTTATGAGTTGATAGAAGTTTGGAAAATATTGTAAATCTTCAAAGTTTTCTTCCAATGACATTCCATCTCTCCTTTCCAAATTAGACGCAGGGGTCCAGTCACTGTCACCTACATTGCTGCTCTGTTCTGAGGCTTCATTCTCATGAGGTTCCTTAATTGCAAGAATACAATACACAATTTTTTATAATGATAGATTGTGTTTATATGTTTTTACGACTTAATATGTTTTTATGAAGAGAAGCCAAATGATGGATTTTTTATGTAAGAAAACAAATGTGGATGAGGTCTTATGTTTATTTGAACATTTTATCCTGCCCATGTAGTATAATAGCGGAATAAAACATTCATCCCTGCAGAAAATGCCCGTGCTTTAATAAGAGTTTTATAAGAGTTAATAATTACACCTCAACAACATTACTCAGCATTGCAACTTCAACTGATAATATAGATGTCAAATATTTGCTTTTCTGACATAATTAAATAGAGCTGCCCAGCAACAAAAATATTTTATTAATTTTTAAAAAAGGTGGCGTATGGTGTAATGAGTCATCTCCTGGCATGTATCCTCTATGGACTGCTTGGTGTAATTCATGATTGCACGTGGTGGGTATTTTTATCCTCCATGATATATTAAAAAACAATAATCTAGGTGGCACAACAGAGACATTCCCAAATGGTACAATAGGATGCACCACAAGACTGGATGTCCCTTAGGATGGAAAGGATTAGGATTAAACACTTTGGCCCTGATTTATTAAAGCTCTCCAAGGCTGGAGAATATACACATACATCAGTGAAGCTGGGTGATCCAGAAAGCCTGGAATGGACTTCTTCAAAGTTATTTGCTAGCAAATATTTTGAATCCCGGACCAGATCCATACCAGGTGTGCTGGATCACCCAGCTTCACTGATGAAAGTGTATATTCTCCAGCCTTGGAGAGCTTTAATAAATCAGGCTCCTTGTAATACATTAAAACAGAAATCTGGGCAAATTTGTAACCCCTCGTCACTTTCCTTCCCCTGAGAAGTCCTCTCTCATAAATTTAATAAACAAAAACCTCTCTTCTTCAATTACTAGCATTATCCCTTCTTTTTCTGGTGGTAGGGGGTGGGCTTACATTTTTCCAGGACTGAGCACTGCTCATGTAATAATGTTTGACATTCAGTCCTGGATACTGTGAGTTCAGCTCATGACACCATCCCATAGGGGTATGAAAAGTAAATGGGTGAGGACTGAGGAGGTCAGGCACATGAAAAACTAAGGGAATTTTACTAATTCATTTGGGAGAGTAGGGCCTTTTTGAATTGGCGTAATGGATATACATAGATTACATCACCTGATGCCTCCAAAAATGGAAAGGAGTAGGATTAGGTAGTTATTGTTTTTGCTAGGTTTACCCCTACTATTTTCACTTTCAGTGACGGGAAGGTTATTTCTTTAAAAGAAAGACTTTCTCAATGGGTTTAGGGAGGATTAGAGTGCATGTCTGTTCTTCAATTCGTGTCTGTTGCTGTTAAGTGTATTCCCAAAGCTTTTTGTCCTTGTGAGCTCAGGACAATAAGTGGCAGGAAATCTCCCTCACGAGGACATAAACAGTAAAGAATTACTGACATGGTGTACAACATTTCTGCATTACTCTTGAAAAAAAAAAAAAAAAGAAAAAAAATGAAATATAAGTCTTAGATGAAAAAATCATGTGATCTGTCTTTAACTTCCTTTTGTAAAACATCATGTGATCTTATCTATTACTTACAAAATTTACCCAAAAGGCTGATTTTCCAGTGCTTATTTTTCAGCAGTGATCCCTACTGATCTGTACCAAGGTCAGCCTTATATGTGAGAAGTTCATACATCATTTATGGGAATGAAAAAGTATTATTTTGTGACAAAGAAATAACCTTAAGCTTTATGACCAGGGATAGTGGAATAGCAGAACATGGAAATTATTATAAGCCAAAATGTCTAGTTCAGTTTCCATCACCTAATTACATTCCTACCTCCTGTCCCATACTATTATATAGACATTTCCTTTAAAAGCGTCAGTAAATGATTATTTCCCGAGGCCACAATTTGCTCATTATTCCACATCCACCAATCAGGATAAAGAAAATTACCATTCTCCTCTCCTGGTTCTCCTTGGTGTTGACGTCTGTTCTGACTGCAGAATAATCCAGATCTTCTGATCCCTTTTCGCGATTTTTAGCCTCATTAGCAATTAGCTGTTGTAAAACAACAGCCACCTCATCTTCTAATGTGTATGCCTGGCTTTCTGTAATCTGGTAAAAAAACGACAATGGTCATTTAATTATATTTAGCTCATTACATCATACTGTTGAATCAGCCCAACAGTAATGCTGCCAACTGCAGGGCACGCCAAGTGGACCATTTATTTTACTGTCCGTTTAGAGGAAAACTAAGTAGAGAAGAAGTATAGAAGCTGCCATGGCTGACAGTTCTTGGCTGTCATGCCGGCCCAATGGGTTCAGTATTTTCTTAGTCACTAGGATTGAAAAAGTTTTGAAGATTTGTAGTTATTCCAATCTGACTTTCCCCATTCTAATGATTATTGTTTCAGAAAGAACTGAAGATGAAGACAGCCAAACAATGTCCAAGAGGAGATCAGCATGGGAAGCTGGCTTTCTCAGCACAGGGTGCACAGAAATCAAAAAACATCATAATAACACTGTATTTTATTTGCCAGGTACGTATCAAACTCTGCCAAACTAACACCTGGCACAAGATAATATATATTCATTTGATCTGGGACACCAAGCATTAGTCTAACGAAACAGGAAATTATTGCATTCTGAATTGTAAACAAATGTTAATACAGATATGGTGCTGAAATGTATACAAAAAAGGAAGAAACAAATACAACTGCATCTGGTACTTCTTTCACAATGCTACTGAAGGTCATGTAATGACAACAAATTGATAAACCATATTTATTCCCTCATCCCCCTCATATCATAGATATCTCCCTTGTATGGATCACTTTATCTTCCATAACCCACCATGCACTCATCAACTAGCCCAACTGAATACCGCTACACTCCACCCCTGCAAGCCCTCGCAGGTTAATATAAATTATCATGAAGCACTGTTACCACCCAGTAGCCAATGGGAGTTCTCCCAGCAGTTTACAAGGATAACAGGCAGCAGGCAGCAGAGCTGTGTTGTTAATACAAACGGATAGAAACTTACTTGTAGTTAGGCAGCACTCTGCGTTAATTTACTTTAGCCCATGGAAGTTCGGAAAGGGAGTGTTGGGGGAAGGGTGTTGCACGCACCATTGACCATTTCTCATCAATTGAGTGAATGTATTAATCAAAAAGTCAAGAATGTCTGACTTTCCAGTAGATTCATGTTAGAATTCATGATTTTATCAAACCTAATGTCTAATACAGCCATTCTAAACTAGGGTTACTTAAGATGTTACCAGGGGTTCCTTGAGTTGTTTGTGTATATTCTGATCCTGCATGGTTCTGTGTATAACACCACTTGCCAGAGCCATATTCATACTAATGATCATTTTAGCTGTCTTAAAGGTTAGCGGTCTGACCACCATTGTAGGGGACGTGCTTCACATGGACCATTATTATAAGGGGTATTTCCCAATGATCCCTGATAAATTTATTTTGGCAGGGGTTTCCCAAGAAATGAAAAATTTTATGAGTTACTCTGGTCTAACATAACAATAACCATTGTATGGGTTCCTTAAGACATGAGGGGTTGATTTTCTAAATGAATAAAAAAATGTTCACCCAATAGATGAAGTCAAGCTGTGTTCATTTTTATTATCCAATTACCTAAATATATTTGTGTACATTTTCTTGAACATGATTGGTATTAAAAGTGATCCTAGTTTCATGGTATGCCAAGAGGTTAATCTCTACCCTTTTAACAAATCCACCTGTAAACATGGATTATACTTTCAGCTTTAAAAATTTAGCTCTTAGTAATCTGAGCATTTTATGGATGCCGCAAGTAAAGAAAAAGCAATAACATAATGTCACAGTGACTCAAGTCATTTTTTCTGGTAAAATGTTGTGAATTGAGGCTATTTTAATAAAAATGCTGGTAGTCATCAGTGGAATTGCTGCCAATGTTTTCTCCTCCTCTATCTTAGTCATCCAGCTCATGTCCCACAAGTCAGGATAAGCATTGGCTGTCTCCTCTCCCTGCTGCCGGTAGAATTGATTTATTAAGCCTCTTGGCGTCTAATTTCTTCATTTATTGTCTGCAGACCTGTCTGAGACGTGCTGGAGCTCCGGCTCTGTATCTTTAACTTCCTTTTATTGCAAGCACACTAACTGTAACCCAAGCATTGTCTCTAAATAATATACATTTTCCTTGATGATCAAAGGTTTTTCCTTTTTGAATTTTACTTCTAAAATGTTATTACAGTGTAAAAACATCAAATATCAATTTACACTAAAGAAATCTTACCAGTCCAACATTGCAGCCAGAATTACATTTCAAGTTATTACCGCTTAACTTCAGGAAAAGACCAGAACACACCAATAAAATAAAGATATGTAAATTTTTTATTTACCATTTTTATGAATTGTAATTCTGTCCAGAAAAATGAAATGCACCAATATGCTACTCTCCATTTAAAAGTGCACCAGTGTGCAGACTATGGGCATTAAACAACTTACATATTCTTAGCAATCAAAAATAGAACTCGAAAACAAGGCACCCAACCTCTCTGGTTGCTTTTGTTGAGAAATTATTCTTTCCAATTGTGCAATTATAAGATCCTCAAGACACTAGAAATAGGTTTCAGTTAATTTGTATAAGCTTAAAAACACCTGCAAGATGTCTTAACACAAGTTCCTTGACTGCTAAATCCCATTTGGGGTTGTTGGGCAGCTTGGAGGCAGTTTCTTACATGATGGATGCCGGATTTTATCAGCTCCCCAGGACTCTCCTTTTCTCTGTGGCAATGTTTCTTAAACACACTTCCCCCAAAGTTTGCTAGGAGTTCCTTTAGTATTGGGTAATTTGTGCCTCTCAGGTCAGTTACCCCTAATGCCAATGATCTATTTGGCTACCTATAAATATGGCAATCTTTTCCACTGAACAACAATGTAGGAGGTATTCATCCCATTGGCCACCAAGCTAATGTACCATAAACTGGGCATATCATAATAATTGGCAGGGGCTCATCTTATTTCCTTCCTCTGTGGCCCTTTGATTTTCCTGCCTTCAGCCCCTCCTATTCAGTCTGAAATAATTGACATCCATGTATGGATGTAAGAGGGGTTTTTGTGATATATTCCCCAATTTCGCTTGATAACATCTGTGAAAATATTTCTGATTGACGGGTTATTTGGTTCTACTGGTCTTTTATGCTCCTACCGTGCAATGATTTTATGGCTTACCTGTTAATTTTGACATTGGAGGTAGATATCCTTTATAGATACAATAGAGTTCAGGAGTAATTGTTTTATTTTACTGAAAACCCTTTCTTTCTGTTTCATCTTTTATTTGGGTGTTTTATTCTGTTTTTCACATTGTCATTTTATGTCTCTATCTATGTATATCTTGTCCTAGTTACCTATGTATCTTTTTTATTGTTTTGTTGTATTTTGTTGATAAAATATAAATACTCTTTTAAACAAAGAAACACCTTCATTGTGTTACATTAGAAGGCTGGTGGCCAGATTTCACTGCCTGTGATGTGAGTTTCAGAATTATTTTTTTCACAATGCTTATGATGGCTTATTTTAAAAATTCTTTTACTATGTGTTCAAATTCTGTAAACAAATTTAGCATACATCACATAGGCACAAATAAATTCGATAGGCTATAAATGGTCAAAATATTTTTTTAGTTTTGGATGATACATGGTATGCATTCATTTCAGTCCCCACTGTTACCAGGACTAGTATTCCAATAGGGACACCTGTTCTGGTGAAAACTAAAGCTGCGTACACACTTGCAATTTTTGTCGTTGGAAAGGATCTTTCACAATCCTTTCCAACGACAAGGGAGTGCACGATACATGAACGGTGCTGTACATACAGCACCGTTCATGCTCTATGGAGAGGGGAGAGCGACGGAGCGGCACCCTGCTGCGCGCTCTTCCCTTCCCTTTCATTAGGATCGGCTGTCGTCCATCGTCCGTGGATCCGGCAGGTCGGTCGTCCGGACGATGGACGACACCGACTGTACACACGGCAGATTTTCGCCCGATAATTGGCCGATGCCGATTATCGGGCGGTAAAAATCTGACGTGTGTACGTAGCTTAAGAGGCAAACTTTCTTTATTGTGAATACGTTTATTCTCTGTTCCTGTTCTATCTTTAGAAAAGGAAATTAATAGATAAAAAAAAATTAAAAAAAAATACAAAAACTTTCCTGAAAAAAGGCAGGTCCTCAAGCATTGTATTGGTGTCTGTGTTCCTGCTGCAGATAATGGGTCTGATATGTTAAAGCTCTCCAAGGCTGGTGAAAATACACTTTCATCAGTGAAGCTGGGTGATCCAGCAAACCTGGAATGGATTTCCTAAAAGTCATTGACTATTTCTAAGCAAATGTTTGCAATTCTGGACCAGAAACACTTTTTCATTGTGAACCTGGGTGATCTGATCCAGAATTGAAAACATTTGCTAACAAATAGCAAATGACTTTTGGGAAAACTATTCCAGGTTTGCCAGATCACCCAGGTTCACTGATTAAAGTGTTTCCTGACCAGCCTTGAAGAGCTTTAATAAATCAGGCCCAATGTTTTTGCCCTCATCTATGGTTCAGAAGGTGACTAAGGCAAATATTCATGAGAAATCTTTGTAATGGAGATAGTTTGGAAAGATAGAAACCTCTTCAGGCTGCATTCTTCCCTGTTACTCTCTTGGGCTGATTTTCTAATACCTTATGTTCCAAAGATAAAAGTTACAATGATTTGTCTGATTTTTAGATGGCGAACATTTGTAATTCAAGTGATACCGTTTATTGGCTCCAAAATGGCTCCCTAAATACCCTAAATGGCTTCACAGAATGGAATAACAATGATATTAATAAAACCCCAGTTGTCTATCTGTATATTGATCTGTATATCTGCTAGCTTTACATTTTAAAAAGAAATTAAAAGCTGTACACTAAACAACTAACTACAATTACTTCATTACTTACCAGACCAAGATTTAGGAGCTTGGATACAATCTTATCAAATACCCCTCTGTCATTTTCTTCATAAATTTTCCATGCAATCTTCTGAACA
Organism: Pyxicephalus adspersus; assembly: GCF_032062135.1. Lineage (NCBI taxonomy): Eukaryota > Metazoa > Chordata > Amphibia > Anura > Pyxicephalidae > Pyxicephalus > Pyxicephalus adspersus. The sequence goes on from NC_092859.1 coordinate 129,200,729, forward strand.
ATATCTTCTGCAGTTAATGGGGTTCCATCTAATTGGTGGAGACCATCGGGATCATCTAAGGGAATACATGAAATTATAATCTATGCTACAGTCTGTTCCCTGGTTATAAATACCAATTAGATCAGAGCAAATGATGGTAAATTAGTACATGATTATGACATGATTCAAGCTTTTGCATCACACCATTAGGCACAATCCGTTCATTTGTTTCATTGAAGTAAAAGTAAAAATATTGGAGCAAAAAAAGAATAAGCTTCAGATTTGTGTATGACATATGCAAAGTACTGACTTGAGAAAAAAACATGCAAACATTAAACACTGTCATTAAATGTTAATCTAAAAACAAACTTCAAAGCTTGGTAAACTGCTGTAAAAAAATATTTTACATTTCCTTAAACTTTAAATTATTCTTACTAGAAGCCAGCATATAAATGTACACTTTACAGTTGTGATACAACATACACTGTATTATGCTCATTACAATAATTAAAATATGTCTACAAACAACTGCAGATATTAAACCATTGGGAATTAAATCTCCCACAATACTATAAAATAATAATTAAATGGGAAGTACCTTATGCATAATATTCTTTCTAATTTTATATATTACCAAATTGGGGAAAATATGATTAATTATTTAACATTAAGTAATGGTGTCAGAACCAAAGGGCTTACATTTCTAAGTTGTCTAGGGATTACAATGGTCTTCAAGCACAGAATATCAATTTTTCCTTTTAACAAGAATTTTCTAATATTAAATAGCAAACTGGTTCCTGCATATCAGATAACTGAGCAATTATTGATGCAGCATCCAATAACCTTCATCACAGAATATACACAAAAGTGTTCTCTAATATGTCAGTTGTGAGTTTCAGAACTGATAACATAAAACTAAAAGAACATCAAAATCATAGCAAAAAATCAACAAAAAATGAATAAAAATGTAAAAATAGTAACCCTATACTCACATAATCCTACTATTTGACTTTAAACTACTTAAAATTGTCGTAACCCTTTTTAAACCTTTGGCTCCATATAGTATTTCACTTTCCTTTTATATTATATTACTAGCATGTACAATAATATTCAGATATTTTGGCACTCTGTGGTCTTTATTTTAGCCTTTTGTTACTAAACCACTCTCTCAATATATGTTATGATTTGCACCTATTATAATTGTTTATATTTATAAATTTAATACGCGTCTGTTGTGTTGTTTTAAAAGTTTTCAGGGTTTTATTTATATCTTATATTGTGGTATGTCTAGTCAAGTCTCTACCCTCCCCTGAGAAAGCCATACGCGATAGGCGTCGGAAAAATCAGAAGACCCTAATTTTCCCAAAGCTTTCTGTGAATCCTTTGGATATATATTGTGTATTTAGTTGTATTTTGAGTTGTTTCACACTTGTTTGCTCATCAGTAGCTCAGTTAAGTTATGTTTAGCCTAATATGATATCCTTCACTTTTTTAACCTATTTGTTTGTTGCAACAAAAAAGCTTTTTTTCTTCTCTTTCTATAAATTACTGATTACAAAATGTATGCTATGATAAAAATACCTTCATCTTTATAATCCAGTCCACTTTTGGTGGAGTCAAAATACTCCACTGGCTTCAGGCTCTTTGTTGAGTCTGCATCAGCGGTGGTGGTCCTTTGGCCAGCAGACGTACTTATTACTCCACCACTTCTTTTCACATTCTTCTCTTTCTCAGCCAGTGACATCAAGAAGCTCAAGTCATCCACAAGAGAATCATTTTTAGTTTCTACAAAAGACAACATATTTTAAATGTAGTATTTTTTATTGTATAGCAATAAAACTGCTTCTCCAAGGTTATTGTGACTTACCTGTGCTTGCACCTCTGCTCACTGTGTCAGCCTCAGCAATCTTTTATAGGGAAAGGAGATTGAAAAACAGATGACTATCATTTTACTTTTTTCTCATAAGCATTTTGCATTGTGACTTGTGCTTTAATCTAAATCGATTTCAAGAAAAATGTGCTGTAGTCTCATTTATATATTTTACGTATTTAAAAGTGAGATAAAGAAAGCAATGGTTTGCAGAAATGCATAGCCACAAACCAAATCAGGTGTCTAACAAGGTTGATTTAATATCAAAATGTAAATCCCATAGCCTCTGTGTACATGATGCTGTAAGATAATATCCATCATTTGATCTATGTGTATCTAATGTTGGAACATAATCTCCATATTGTACCCTATGTATACCAAATGTAATGTATTACATGTATCATACCCTCTGTGTACATGATGCTGTAAGATAATATCCAATGTATGCTCTATGTGTTCCTAATGTTGTAACATAGTATCCATGTTCATACCCAAGTGTACCTAACATAATACCCATATCATATCTATGTGTACATATCTATGAAATATAACCCCTATACCATAATCTTTGTGCATATAATCTAACACAATTGACATACTATACCATATGTGTACATAATGCTGTAACATAATCCCAATATCATACACTATGGGTGCATACTGGTATAGGCACAAACCCTATACCTTAAGCTAGGTACACACTTGAAATAATTATTGTTAGAAAAGGAACGACTAACAATTATTTTGAACGATCGTATTTTGCACAATTCTGTACATGCTGTAATGATACGATTGTTTAAATATAATCCACCAATAGTGTACACACGCTAGGTACAATCGTTTGAACAATGCGGGAAGTGACATGTAAAGGAGAAAGTGTACTGCAGAACAATCCACGATCACTGAATGACTGTACACACAATAGGTAGTGAACGCTCGTCGCTTAATCAGATCCGCCGAGACAGTCGTTCGTTTCCAGCGACAATCCTCGTTTGTCGGCAGTTTGTGCACTTTTTTTGTTAACGATTATCAGACAATCGGTTGTTAGTCGTTCGTTTCCAACAATAATTATTGCACATGTGTACACAGCTTTACCCTAGCCATACGTAATGTAATGTAATAACATAAACCCCATACCTTACCCTAGCCATACATAATGTCATACCATAAACCAAATACCATATATCCTATATATACATAAGGTTGTAATATAAACCCCATAGTGTACTATTTATATATGCCCGGGTATACCATGTTTTATGTTATACCATAAAACGCACATTTTAATTTTTGTACCAACCAATAAGGTTTTATCTCCTTTATATAGATCACACATAGAATTTACACTTACCATATCTGATATCCCAGGAAAAAGCATAGTCACCAATTACGTTTATTTTGCATCTACAACACATTTGTGAGGATCACATTTGTATGAACATATTGAAATAATTAATTTCATAATACTTGTAGCACTCAGTCTATATCTATGAACAAACTGGACACAATCTATTTTACCGTGTTTAGTAAATATTCTATACATATGCCCTGACAATATTCTATTGATCAGAAATGAGTCAAATCATAGAGTCATATGTAGACACACGTCACTTTACCTGCTCTTCCAGGGGTCTTTCTACACTTAGTTCTCTATTATGAAGAGCTTTGTCTAGGAAGAAGAAAAAGTCAGAACGGATAGTTAGTACACAAGATATAAAAAAGGCTTTGTTTTTTAATTAACAAATACATTATGTTGTTAATTAAAATGTTAATCAAGTACTGTGCTTTATATGAAATGTTATTTCTTTAAGAGTAGGTTGTGGAGAAACATGTCTAATCGGATTATTTTAATCTGGGGATTAGAAGGGAAAATCTCTGCTGGCCTCTCATCATAGCCATCCTGCACTGCAACCCTTCTATTACAGACTAATGTATAACATCAAAGTATAATAGCAAATCAGTTATTGTATACGTATTTCCTGCACTGCAACCCTTCATTGACAGACTAATGTATAACATCACTGAATCCTCTTATTACAAAGTAATATATACCAATGATGTATAATATAAAATATACTTATATCCAGCATTGCATCCTCCTATTATAAAGTAATGTACAACAATACAGTGATTTCTGTGCATATGCAACTTATACTGCATCCTTCTATTACAAACTAATGTATAACATGAATGTAGAATTTTAATTCATTTACTGTAAATCTACATCCTCCTATAACAAATGTATGTATTCCAATGTTTAACAGTAAATTAATTGCTATCTATGTACATTCAGCGCTGCATCCTTTTATAATAAACTAATGTACAACAATGTTTATTAGTACATAGGTTACTATATATCTTCATCATGCACTGCATCTTCCTATTTAATACTAACATATGACATAAATGTATAAGAAAACATTGGTTGCTGTATATCTCCAGCGCTCTGTTCCCTTATCACAAACTAGTGTATAACATAGATATATAATAGTATATTAGTTACTCTATAACTACATCCAGCACTGCACCTTCTTATAATAAACAAATGAGTAAAAATGTATAATAGTATGTTTTTTGCTTTCAATGCACTGCATTCCCCTATTACATATTAATGTATAACAAAAATGTATATCAGTAAATAAATTACAGTATATCCACATTCTGCAATGTATGCTTCTTTAATAAAATAATGTATAATAAAAATGTATAATAGTAAATTAGTTCTTGCATATCTACATTCTGCACTGCATCCTCCTATAGTATACTACGGTACAACAGTGTATAATAAATAGTACATGGGTTGCTGTACATCCTGCACTACATCTTCTTATTACAAACTAATGTATAATAGTAAAACAATTCCAGTATATCTAATTTCTGCACTGCATCCTTTTATAATAATCTAATATATAATATTTAATAATAGTGAATCTGGTATTATATACCAGTACTGTAGCTTCCTATTTTAAACCACTGTATAAGTGAAAATTGATTGCTAGTCTCTTCACTGCACCCGCTTATTATTATAAATAATATATATCAGTGTATGATGGTTAATGAATAGCTGTCTATGTACATTCAGCACAGCATCTTATTATAAAACATAAATATATACCAGTATAATAATTGCTATATGTCACATCCAGCACTGAATCCTTACTATTACAAACTAATATAAAATATATCAGTACATTGAATGCTATATATCTGTATTGTGCACTGATGATTAATACAAATGTGTAACAATGTATAATAGTAATGGATTGTTGCCTATGTACATCCCACACTGCATCGCTTTATTCTAATTAACAAATAATAAATATAGAAAATACAGAAATGTGTTCCAGTGCATTGAATGCTATATATATATATATATATATAAATAAATATAAACATGTATAAATACATAAATATATTCTACACTGCATCTGAATATTAGAAACTAATATATAACAATTATTATAGTGAATAGATTACTTTGTATTTACATCCAGCACTATGATCTCTTATGATAATCTAATATATAAATTAATATTTTGTTATATATGAAACATTTGTATTAGATGTATTAATAATATGTATCCTGAAATAATCCCTGCATCCTCCAGCATTGGCCCCTATATATATCCATATTCTGCCCTCACCTTGGGTGCTGTCTGGTTTGGGGAATCCCTGCACACAGCTGATTGCCCCCAGCAGGGCAGTGAGGACACAGACAGATTTAGGATCCATGGTCCGGTGCTGGTCAGGCGATGTTATTGTGGCAGTGATCGGTGCATGGACCGGCGCTGGGATGAGGCTGGCGGAGCTGTCCGGGGCTGTGGTGCTGAACAGTGCGGATTCCCTGTGTGGGTCATCAATGAGGAGCGCTGATTGATGTGTCCGCTGCACGGCGTCCTGTGTGCGTCACCCGCCCGTCACATGTCCGCACACAGCCGCCCGCCCCCGCCAATACAGCTGTGCGGCACATGGACACCTGCACTCCACCTATGGCCATGTAAAACCCCCTCTGATTGGAGGATGCCGAGATCTGATTGGGCCAGGAAGACACGCCCATTTCTGATGATGCCCCGGACTTACACATAGATAGCTATTGGTTCATAGAGGAGAGGGGTGAGGAGGGAATGCTGCTCACTGAGCACATGCTGCCATGTATACTGAGTGTCACTTACTGCCTTCATACTTCATCAATCCAACACACCAAACCATCAGCCATCCAACTATCACACAATCATGGTCATCAATATATCAGTGATCCAGCCATCATCCAGTTATCAAATCTTAAGTAATTCAACCAGCACACTATTATCAATCCATCACACAGTCATCAATCAGCAATCCAACCATCACACACTGATCCAATCATTACCCAATTATCCAACTTCTCACATAGGTATCAATCCATCACACAGTCATCAATCAATCAGCGATCCAACAATCACACACTAATCCAATCATTACCTACTTGTTACACAGTTATCAATCCTTCACACAGTCATCAATCAATCAGCGATCCAACAATCACACACTAATCCAATCATTACCTACTTGTTACACAGTTATCAATCCTTCACACAGTTGTGAACCCATCAATGGTCCAACCATCACTGTTGTCAACTCATCACCTAGTTGTCAATCCATCAATGATCAAACCATCACACAGTCATCCAATCATCACCCAATTATGAAATTATCACACAGTTATCAATCCATTAATGAAACCATCACAGTTATCAATACATCCACAATCCATCCATAACACAGTTGTTAATCCTTCACATAATTATGAAACCATCGGGGTATCAAACATCACACAGTTTTTTAATCACGACTTTTATCAACTCATCACACAATATCAATCCATCAATGATCAAACCATCACACATTTATAAATCCTTCATAAAGTTATCAAACCATCAGATCCAACTATCATACAATTATCCAACTTGTCACAAAGTTATCAATCCTTCACACAGACATCAATCCATCAGTTATCAAAGCATCACACGATCATAGTCATCAATCCATCAGTGATCCAATCATCCACAAGTTATTAAACCAGCAATCAGTTATCAAACCATCAGTGATCCAATCATCACCCACTAATCCAACCATCACCCAATTATCCAACTTGTCACATAGTTATCAATCCATCACACTGTTGTAAACCCATCAATGACCCAACCATCACGCAATTATTGATCCATCAGTTATTCAACCATCGTTGTTATCAACTCATCACACAGGTATTAATGCATCAACAATCCAACCATCACACAGTTATTAACCCTCCAAAAAAATATGAAACCACCAGGGATCCAATCATCACCCAATTATCAAAGAATCACGCAGTTGTCAAACCTTCAGTGATGCACACAGCTATCTATCCATCACACAGTCATCAGTCCATCAATGATTCAACCATCACACAGTTATCACTACATCCACAATCCAACCATAACACAGTTATCAACTAGGGATGAGCGAAAATGCCTCTGGCATTCTCATGAAAATTTCCTCCAACTTGCAATGGTTCAGCGTAATTTCGGCTAACCGATTTCACGAAACCATCAGAGGATCAAGGAAATTATAACAGGAGGATTCACAAAACAAGTATCCCTATTCAAAACCTCTGGTGCTCCCTGATTGGCTGAGGAAAGCTTTCCTCACCCAATCAGAGAGCACTAGAGGTTTTGAATGGGGAGACTTGTAACCCATTTAGCCTCTAGTGCTGGGAATCGCACACTGATCAGCTCAAACCCACAATCTTTTTTTTTTTTATTATTTTTTTTTTTAATTCAAGCTCGATCAGCAAATTTACACCAGCCATTTTCGCTTACAATTTCGGTAAGCAAGAACGGCCGAACTTGCAGCCAGATCGAGAAAACTCGCTCGCTCATCCCTATTATCAACCCTTCACATAATTATGAAACCATCAGGGTTTCAAACAACACATAGTTATTCAATTACAAGTTTTATCAACTCAACACACAATATCAATCCATCAGTGATCCGACCATCACACATTTATAAAACAATTATTGTTATCAACTCATCGCACAATTACAAAACCATCAATGATCCAACCATCACACAGTTAAAAATCCTTCATAAATTTATGAAATCTTCAGATCCAACTATCACACAATTATCAATCCATTACACAGACATCAATCCACCAGTTATCAAACCATCCACCAGGTATTAAACCAGCAAACAGTTATCAAACCGTCAGTGATCAAACCATCACACACTAATCCAATCATCACCCAATTATCCAACTTGTCACATAGTTATCAATCCATCACACAGCTGTAAACCCATCAATGACCCAACCATCACACCGTTATCAATCCATCAGTGATCCAACCATCATTGTTATCAACTCATCACACAGTAGTTAATGCATCAACAATCCAGCCATCACACAGTTATTCATCCTTTACAAAATTATGAAACCTTCTGGGATCCAATAATCACCCTGCCCAAAAGAGCTTACAATCTAAGATCCCTTATTTTCATTTTCTCAGAGGTAGCATACTATATTAGAAAAATTACATTTATCATGTGTTTGAAGCATAAGTTAAAGCGAGTGTGTATGTTAAACTACTCAATAGCTCCCACTCTCAAATCTCTACAATATAAAGATTATTTATTCTATAGCAGTGCTTCTTGACCTTTTAAACATGGGGAAACCCCTTGTTATAACTTTCTAGTCCCCAGAGAACCCCTTCTATAGTTACTATATCCACAGCTCATAGTATATTAGTGTGGTGGTCTGTGGGAAGGATGTCACCATTACAGATAGCCAGAAAGGTGACTGCTATCACTTACAATGATCTGAGAGAAACATATTTCCCCCAGCTAAAGGAACCCCTGACAACCTCTGGAAGAATATCTGAGAAGGTTAATATGGTTTTCTTGCACTTATCAAATAGATAGATTTAATGGTATGTTTACCATATGAATAGGAAGCACGTAAGAGAATTTCATTGTTAGGGTTTATACTTTACATTTGAAGTGGCAAAGACACAATTACAAACATTCAAAGTTCAATTACATTCAATTACAAAAGAATTCAAGGTAAATGAAAATCTTATGAAGCTGAGTGCCAATTAACATTAATATTGAGCTATAAATAGTTGTGTCAGCTATCACATTGATACATACTGGCCAGGAGACAAACACTGCTAATGTTTTTTTTAGATGTACAGATCCGAAATAATATACTTGTAATTTCCAAAATGACCAGGAATGTATCAGCACTGTATGTTGTCAGCTTCACATGGCATGGCTGGAAACTGGGAATTATTTATAAAGCAGTGGATCTGACATTCACGGAAATAATCTCTAGTGGACAGTCAATATCTGGGATTGAAACACATGGACCTGGAAGATTCCCCACTAGAGAATGTTTCAGTGAATGTCAAATTCACTGTTTTATGAATAGATCCCTTTGTGACCAATGCATGCAGTTGCAAAATATTGCATAAATTAGTGTTTCTCTCCCTTTTTAACATGGGAAAGCTTTGAGATAACGTTAAGGTCTTCAGGGAACCCCTTTTATAATTGCTATATCCACAGCTTACTTTACATTAGTGTGCTGATCAGGGGAAAGAATGCCTCTCATATTGCTGGGCATTGGGACCAATGTCACCCTTACAGACATCCAAAAAAAAGTCAGAGTGAGCTGAGAGGCACAAATTACCTATTACTCAAGAAACCCCTAGAAGTTTCTGGAGAAATCTTAGGGTTCCACAAAGTTTTGGTGTATAGAGTACAAAACCTGAACATAATATGGTCTGAGGAGTGAATTCAATGGGTGTTTGAACGCTTCCGCACACATTGCATGTTGCCAGATGTAAACATACTGAGAGATCTATTATGGTAGCAATTTCATTGGAGTTATTAGATCGGATGATTATATTCAATCACTGTCAAGGATAAACCGAAATCATTTTGGGTAAGAGAAAGAACAGATGAGTTCTGTACAGACACGGTGTTTGTTTTATAGGTAAGGTAGGAGGATGAGAGGAAGGTTGTGTTCTCCCCATCAGAACACAATAAATCTCAGTTGTTTAGTGATTCAGAATGGCAGTTCACTAAACTAAATTGGAGGACAGCTGTACTAACACTAGATTTGCACCCAAGACAATCACAAATTATTATATTGGGCAATGAAAAGCTTTGCCTGTAGTCACCCTTATCCATCCAAGAGCTGGGGGCTATTCTTCAATTAGCACAAACCCACTATTAGTGTTGGTGTTTCGATTTCGGGTTGACCTTATATTGGACCCGAATATGGCTGTTCGAATTCGTATAGACCCAACCCGAAAAACACGGGATTCCACTTTGCAAATTCCTGTGTAAAAATTGTGTTAAAAAAAGAGGCTTTATTGTTAAAATAAATTAATGAATGTGTGAGATTTGTGTAACTAACTTTTATTTTTTTACAGGTTGTCCCACAGTGACAGGATGACTCCCTCGGCTGCACAGCCGTGGGAATCCTCCTGTTAGTGTGGGATCCCCGGGCACTAGAGGTTAAATGAGGACAAGTCTCCGCATTCATCACCTTAAGTGCTCTGTGATTGGCTGAGAAAAGGTAAACCCTGAAGACAGCTCAAGCGTCATCAGGATTTTCCTTTCCCCAGCCAAACACAGAGCACTAGAGGTGAATGAAGGGGGAGACTTGTCCCCTATTAGCCTCTAGTGCCCAGGGATCCCATGGCACTCCTGTGTTCTTGGATAGAGAATCTCTATCCAAGAACACATACTATAGTTATGCCAGGGCTGGAACAGCAATCAGGGGAGCGGAGCTGTCAGCTCTCCACAAACTACACCCTAACTGAGCAATACAATCTGAGCTTAGATCCACCACAGTGTTTTGACAATATTCAGTCTGCGATTTTCCCCTATCAGCAAGAAATAATGGTGGCTTCCTCTGTACGCCTGGAAATAGTTGTATTATGAATGATGGCTGTGATTTGCCAGCAGGGTTATCTATAATATTTTGTTTATTTTATTTTTGTTTCATTATTGGCAGGTCTTGTGATGTACACCAGGGATCCCCAACCCCCGGTCCGCGGCCCACTAGTGGGCTGCAGCTGTCTGACAGGTGGGCCATGGTTCTGGCCAGTGCAACTCCAGCGGGGTCAGGAGAAGGACCTGGCTCAGACCTGCGATGGGAGAGTGGGCTGGTTCTGGCATCATGACACTCTGAAGTTTCTTTCCCTTCGAGTGACACACGGCTCCCCGCGCATGTGCAGTCCGGAATCCGTGCAATTAGTGGTCCATGAGCTGCAAAAAGTTGGGGACCACTGATACACGGTACACAACACTCATCAGTGCTCCAGTGGACACGATCACTGTGTTACCTACCTCCGTGCTAAAGAATTATACTTGAGCTGAGTTCCAACTGCATGAACTAAATACAAATAAAGGGTATTAAGCCCCATGGTTCCTTCAGGGATTGATAGTGCCCGATCGACAGTTTAATTTATGTTCTGGGGCCAACACCACTTTGTGGAGCAAGCTTCATGCCTTTAAATAAGCTGTTCCTAACTATGGTTCTGTGGCCCCCATGTGTCCTCCAGAGATTGCTAGGGATCCTTGACCCGTGGCTGATTGACTCCCCATTTGATGATGCCTTCATAGTTCTGGGGAAAACACCACTTGGTATAGCCAGCTGAATGACTCTAATATGTTTTAATTGTCTATAAAAGTGGTATTCTAGCCACTACTGTAAGGTCGAAATTCTTTCCACTGGTCACCAATATATGAGGCTTTTCCCACCCACTGACGCCCAATATACTGACATTAGAAGGGGTTCCCTGAGAACTGAAAGTTTTTTTCAAACTAGGGGTAGAAATCTTAAGACAGGCTACTTAAAATATAGGATGTACAGGATGTTGCCTTTAGAATATATTTTTATTCTGCTGCACTTGCTGAGAAACCAATGAGCCATGAGTCAGTAGGAGAATTTTTAATTAAAGATATTATATTAGAGAGGTCCAGCAAGATATTCTGCAGAATCATCTGCACACAAACACACAGCTCTTTTATATTACTAAAATATTCATAATGTTTTCTTATATTAAATACTTGAATATTGGATATTTGTTTTTTTAGGTAATTCATTATTATTTTCCTTCCGCTCAATCCTGTACCTACCTAATAATATGACACTTGTTTTCCACTAATTAGAGGACTGGAAGTGGTTTTTAATGACTTCCATTCTTTTCGAGTATTGGAAGGGTTAACAGTCAGGACAAATATCCAACAGTTAGAGCTGACATGAAATTTGGCATTTCTTCATTACGGTTTCATTCATGCACATCTATTTATGGCTGGGTTTGTTAAATGAAGATAGAATTAGGCCTATGACGTCAGTTACGGTGATCTTATTGGTGGAGACTGTAGCCTCTTAAGACGGATACAAGGACTAATTGCTAGATAATGTGAGTCATTACCATCAAAACATAGTGTTGTGGGAGCTCTTACATTATGAAGTTTTGCCCTTTATGTTTTGCAGCAGGATTAATGACTGACTGCAAAAGACATGGAAATCCTAATAAAACATATTATAGTTATTATTGGTAATACTTTCAACTTTGTTTAGCGAGAATGTGCACAAACAATGAGGGTGAGATGTACAGCAATCTATGGTGGATATTAGATCAATGCCTTCTGATTGTTCAGTGTGCATTACACATAATCATATCTCTTTGAACGACTATGCCCTGAAAATGAACATAGAAGGCGTATCAGAAAGGAAAGCAGAATATATGTTAAAGTTGGAAGAAAAGAAGATTTTATTATTACACAGTATTTATATAGCACCATCATATTACACAGTGCTGTACATAGTCGTGTCACTAGCTGTCCCTCAAAGGAGCTCACAATCTAATGTGCCTACTATAGTCATATGTCATTAATGTAGTCTAAGGTCAATTTAGGGGGAAGCCAATAAACCTAACTGCATGTTTTTGGGATGAAACCCACGCAGACATGGGGAGAACCTACAAACTCCATGCAGATAGTGTCCTGGGACTCAAACCTGGGACCTAGTGCTGCAAGGGCTGGAGTGCTAACCCCTGAGCCACCGTGCTGCCACAGATTTGAGCTTACTGGTTAGGAGTAGGAAGGGGTTAATTGTAGAAAAATAATTTTTTGAACAAGGAAGAATATTGTTACAATGGAGAAATAAACAATACAGTCTGTACATTAAATCACAAAAAAAAAACAACTGATAACAATCATGTTTCCAAGATATATATATATATATATATATTAAAGGGAAAGAAATACCAAAGAAAAGATCAGGTTGGGTTTGTTACAATGTTGGTACGAATGTGAATTAAGGTAAGGGGCTCAAAAAATGATGGGGTACTGATGGGGAACTCCTGTAGTGCAGGTTAAGGGAAACTGGAGGTTGGGTAAAATGATGGAAAGTACAGAAAAGCAAAGGTTGGAGGGCAGTTGAAGGCAGCAAAGAAAAAACAGAGAATGAAAGAACAGAGAATAGGAAAAGAAATGGATGTGAGTTACAGGAGGGTGATTGGGTGATTGGAGATTGAAGGGGACCCCCAGCTGTGGATGGTGGGGTCTGGCTATTTGGAGTCCCAATAAGAAAAATATTCAGCTTATAGCAAAAATTCGGATCAGTAGAACCAAGTGATACAAAACTTTTTATGTGTGCTAGCAAAGTCTTCCATCAAATTAGTGATATTAACCTTGCAAAACCAAAGGACGACAGAGGGAGGGGTGGATTGTTTCCTGAGTGTGGGTATACAGGTCTAGATTTTAACAAAACCAAACTTGCATTTAACAATCTGGCTTATAAAGATTTACAAAGTCAAATGTCTTTCTGCAGCTCTGTACTGTGCAGCAGTCAGTATAGATGACACCCCGCAACCTTGCTTGACAGTGGCCCCCCATAGCGGTAAGATGGCTATTTATGTAAAGACCACCTGGCCCACTATTTAAAGCAAAGTTAACATTTCATATACATATTGTTAAAGTTATTTCAAAGTTATTTGCAGTCTTTTTAACCTGCAGCTTTTCATAAATAATAATATCTGGTATTTCTGCATTATGTACATATTACACCAACGGGATCAACTTTATTTCCCCATTAGCAAATGCCATGCAGCAATAAGATCATAAATGATTGACCACATACATGGCCAGACTCATCTATTGAAATCACTCACACAATGTTTGCAAATCAAACAATACAATGCTAAAAGATCTCCAGCAATCAATCTGGGACTTCAAATATCCATATCCATCATATCTATTACATACTACACAGAATAGGTCACCTTATCATCTAACATGTAAATAATGATTCACAGCAAACTGTGAATTTTATTTTAGTATTAGACGAAGGTGGAAAAGCTAAACCCCTATGTTTTATTAGTGTGTGTCCCTTTGTGTTGCCATTTGGACAGAAAGTGATGGAAAAGACAAAATTTACATTTGTTATCAGATTGGATGATCAATCTTCCAAATCAGTATTGGTGACAGTGATGTAAGAAGGGATTGGGGCCCTTTCACACCCACACTGAAAAATATGCAGTAGGCATCTCCATGGTGCACAGAAAACTTCTCCAGATTTGCATGAAGCTGCCACGGAGCCAAAAGTGACTTTTCACTTTTAAAAAATATGCTGCAATTTGCCGCAATTGTGTGCAGAACGCTGCAGATGTAAAATGGGTCTAAAATGGCCTTTACTCCCACTTACTGTTATTTATTAAAGACAAGAAATAAACTAGAGGAATTTTCCTAATGGTACACAATTAGCAAAAAAAAAACAAAAAAAAACAACAACCATTTTTAACCCTTTTTGCATTTTTTTAAAATCCTAAGTTAAGTTTTTTTTTAATTATTTATAAATATTTATTAGTTCTAATCTACATTTTATTACTGGTAATAAAAATCCATTAGTAAGAAGAGACTATACTTCTGTCCAGTTCCACCTTTTGGGTTGAAGCATTATTGGCAGAGAACATGCACTGCACATAGACATAACATGTAGTTGGCGCCATCTAGTGGCTGATGTGTTGAACTCGTTCACTAGCGATCTTTTGGCTCCATCTAGTGGCAGAAGCGTTGGGTGCAGTGATTGTCATTTGAATAAAGTTTTGTGTTGTTGAAGAGAAGCGGAAGTGTTGGATGATGCCGGTTGTTGTTGTGACTTGTGTCTGGGAAGATGAGTGAGATTGTGGAGCGGACACTGAGCGCTCTGCCCGGCCTCCTCCTGCAGGAGCCGCCTCCAGGGGTCAGCTCTAAGCTAGGGAGTCTGATCAGGAACATCACAGCGCTCAGCTCCAGACAGGTACCGCACCATGTCCTCCCTGGTAGTGCTCCTGTGTATGGCTGCCTGTGATAGAAGGCCAATAACATGGATACTGCAGGCCTCCATTACTCTCATAGTACTTGTATTATAATTCCTGCTTGTCTTATGTCTGCCTACATCCTGAGGGGGGTCTTATTTATGTTATGAAGAGTGGAGCAAGAGAAGTGAGACTTTCTGTGGTGAGACATGGGACTCTAAAAGATAAATACCCAAATTATTATATTTTTGGGTATCTATTGGTGTTGCCCCTGGCGGGTGCCCTGCGTTGGCGTTGCCCCTGGCGGGTGCCCTGCGTTGGCGTTGCCCCTGGCGGGTGCCCTG
>NC_092859.1:129216420-129250139 GCF_032062135.1 Pyxicephalus adspersus
GTTGGCGTTGCCCCAGGCGGGTGCCCTGCGTTGGCGTTGCCCCAGGCGGGTGCCCTGCGTTGGCGTTGCCCCAGGCGGGTGCCCTGCGTTGGCGGTGCCGCAGCCGGGTGCCCTGCGTTGGCGGTGCCTCCTGCACTCCTCCTCCCAGGCAGGTGCCCCCAGCCCTCCCCCAGCTCATGTTTTTCTATTATCACTCAGCAAATACCCTCTAAAAAAACTTCTCCAATATACTAACTATTAAACTTAATATAAAGGCACCCCCCCCCCTCATTTTGGATAGGGTAATAAACCTGTCAGGTGTTTTGTCTTCTGTTCTTTGGGAGATTTCCCTTCACTTTGTAAGAGGTTCTGACTGTGATAGACAATATCCTAATTCAGATGAGTAATTCAATATTTACATTTACTTTTTTTACTTATTGAGACATAAAGAATATCTAAACTCTTTTTCCCCAATGACTAAGTCCCTGCATGTGGTGAAATGTGTCAGAGGATGGTGCTACCTCTTGTACAGGTGCAGTGTGTTATGACAACTTGTAACCTGGTTATTTTTCAGATGATGATTTAATAAAGCAGAAAGGCAGAAGTTGGGCTTTCTTTGTCGGTAGCATTTTTTTTGGTGTTAAATAAAGGTGAGAAGGTGTAAACTTTTGTCAATACAATATTTGTATTTCTGTGTCAATATTTGGGTAGATTTATTTTCTCTGTTTCCATCACTGATTCCTTTCACTGGGAGTGAAAATGAGGATAGATAGAGAAGAAATCATTCAATGGGAACAAAAGTTTGTAAAAACTTTTTTCACTTTCTGTTGTCTAACTTAGACAAGAACTAAAGGGAAATCCTTCTAATGGGACACAAACTGCACAAAAATAAACCGGTCTAACCCTTCCCTGAAACTAAAATGAAAACTTGTGGTTGTATGTACATTTCATAGCTTATCGCTTCGGATATGAGTTATGAATTTTGTCACATGGTTTGAATGCTGGCTTTATACCCAACAGATTTCCCCTGACTTCCTGTTCTTTCTGCTGCCTGCCATCTGGTCTGGAAAATATGAAATTGTCCCGGTGGTAGTTCTTGGCTTTTACAACCTCATATGCTTGAATCACTCTTCTGCTTTCTCATGTTTGATGAAAAATAGAACATGTCTGATGCAAGCTACAGCTATACAATATATAACACCAGGGAACAATTTTGAACAAATTCTTTTGTTTAATTCAATTTCTAATCTTATTTACACTAAAATAGGTATGCTGATTTTGAAAGTGCAGTTAGTTGTCTTCTATCATGTCAGTTTTCTCTACTGCTTATATTATGCGATTACTGTAGCATGGATTTGTATAGGCTATTCATTTCCATGCAAGACAGTGTGGTCAGAGGTTGTGCGCTGCTCTACATAGTGATTAAGCAAAATTTATATTTCTACTTGCACACGTATTTCCTTTCTTCCAGATCATGTCTGGCTCTGCTGTTTCTCGTCGTAAGTGCCTAAACACCCTGATTCATTTTGTTATATCTGTGGCAGTTTCACCATTCCCAGTCAAAGGGGGAACATCAGCACATTGGTAGAGCAAGCCGATTTGGCATATTTCAAAATTAAACTTGGTGATCAAGATAACTCTTTGGCCCCTCATAAGATGTGCAAACAGTGTGTCGAGGGTTTAGGGATGTGGACAAAGGTAACACATGATAAGATGCTATTTGGTATACCTATGGTTTGTCGAGAGCCGAGAGATTATTTCAGTGACTGTTATTTTTGTATAGTGAAAACTTCAGGATATAACAAGAAAAATAAATGTAACATAGATTATGCTAGTCTACCATCGGCTATAACCCCAGTGGCTCATTTAGATGAAATCCCAGTGCCGGTTTTTGTTACACTACTCTTTCTTGAGAACATGATTATGGTGATGAAATAGGTGACAACAATGATGAAGAGTTTTAAATTGAAGAGGACTCTGTTCGTAAGGGATTTGATCAGCATGAGTTGATGGATTTGGGACTATCGAAGAAAGCTTCAGAACTCCTAACATCAAGACTGTGAGAGAAAAACTTACTTGAAAAAGGAATAAAGGCATCGTACTTTCGAACCAGAGAAATTGCAATTCTGCAGTACTTTAGAAATGACAGTGGCTTTGTGTATTGCCATAACATATCTGGTTTAACCTCCCTAGAGGTAACCCCCAGTGCGACTCAGGGTAGAAAAAAGTTGCTACAAGTGGTAACCCCGTGTCACACTCGGGGTTGGAACACCTAGAGAAGGTTAGTAAATAGAGCGCTTACCTGATCCGCCAGGGTCCCGCGCCATCCGGGGCCACGATCTCCGTCGTCTTTTTTCTTTCTTCTTCCTGCTTCTGCATCCGATGAGTCACTTGGGGAGTTCCTAGTGATGTCGGTGCGTGTGTACGGCCGGGTGGGGCGGGAAATTCAAAATCCATTTGTATTGCATTCAATACAAAATAACTGTATTGAATGCAATACATTGGATTTTTATGTGTAAAAGCAGTACATTGTTTTCAAGAACATTTATTTTACAGTATAATATAATAGTAGGAGTATAATATGTATTTTTTTAAATATATAGATTTTTTATTTTATTCAATTTATTGTTTTTAAATGATTTTGTGTTTCAAACTTTTTTATGCTCATACTATTATATTATACTGTAAAATAAATTTTCATAAAAAACAATGTACCGCTTTTAGACATAAAAAACGGGAAAGAAATGAACCGCTAGGGAGGTTATTGGAGGAGTTGGGAATTCCAATCTATAACTCAAATGAATCGCGACTATTAATTGATAGCTCAAAGCGGAGCTTAAAGTGTGTCCTCCTTCACAATGGCAATATATTTGGGTCAGTTCCAATTTGCCATTCAGTTTCTCTTTGTGAAAATATGCAGACATAAAGAGAGTAATTGAGGTGTTGCAATATCACCAACACAATTGGGTCATTGACCTTAAAATGGTATGCTTCCTTCTTGGTCAGCAACACCAAGTATCCCTGTTATCTCTGCATGTGGGGCAGCAGAGCTCGTGAGAGGCATTAGGTGGAAAGGAATTGGCCTCCAAGATATGCCCTAAAACAAGGTGAGCAAAACATTCTACATGAGCCACTTGTTGATAGAAAGAATATTATATTCCCGACTCTGCACATGAAACTGGGTTTGATGAAGCAGTTGGTTAAAGCTTTCCCAACTGCAGGAGAGCTCATTTTGGGATTTCCTAGCCTGTCATTTGAAAAAAGGCCGGTGTGTTTGATGGTCCACAGATTCGGCAGCTCATCAGCGTTGAACATTTCATCAGGACAATGTCAGAAGTCGAAAAGAATGCTTGGTTATCATTCAAAGCCATTGTCAAGGTCTTTCTTGGAAGCACACGAGCAAATAATTACACAGAAATTGTCCAGAAACTCTTGGAGAGCTACAAAATGCTTGGTTGCAATATGAGCATCAAGATGCATTTTCTGCATTGCCGTCTTTCTAACTTCCTGGAAAACATTGGTGCAGTCAGTGATGAGCAAGGTAAACAATTCCACCAAGATTTGAAGGTCATGGAAGGATGGTATCAGGGTATATGGGATGTACGTATGATGCCTGAATATTGTCGGAGCATCCCGCAGGATTGTCCTAACACTGAACACTCCAGGAAAAGCTATAAGCATAAATGTTTACCTTAACCACTTACCCGAATAAATTTCAAATGTTTTACTGTAAAAAAAAAAAAATGCCATAGAGTAATAATAAATCAAAAAAACAAGTGGCCAGGTTGTCTTTTAGAGCTCTCCTTGGTTCAATCTATGAACATGAAGATTGTGATCCTGATTCTCCAGAAATAGGCCAGATCAGGCAACAATCATCTCATATCTTTTGGTACATAATACCCATAACAGTGCTCAACCCAGAAATTTTTTAAAGCCGGGTGGTAAAAAAATCTTAGGTGGGTGGTAGGCCCTGTATTGTGACCCAACTCATCAGCAACCACCCAAAAACAGCTGGGTGGTTACTGAAAAGTGCTGGGTGGTGCACCCAGCTAAAAGGGTCTGGGGATATCACTGCATAATAAGATAAGGATACTGGTAACCTAAAGGGAAGTTCGCCTCAGGGCTATGTACACACGTCAGGTGATTCTTGATCCTCTTGATCTCCGTGATCCAACGGAAATCTGGCGTGCGCACAAAGCTCATTGTCTGTTGCTCCGACGACTGCCCTGGCAAATCCACGAACAAGGAACATTTAAAAATGAAAGTTCTCCCCCTCCCCTCTCCATAGAGCAGAACAATGCTGTATGTACAGCGGTCATTCATGCATCTTTTGTCGTTGGAAATGATTGTTAAAGATCCTTTCCAAAGACAAATATTGCGCCTAAGAGTCACCAGTCTGTAAAATTAATGCCAGAATGTATTTATTACCACTTAACAGGTAAGTTATGTACACTGAGGCATTGATTCTTCCGCCGCCGCAGTAAGGGAAAGCTCCCTGAAGGGAAATCCCTCTCCTCGGCAATGCATACGGAGGAAAGGGATTTCACTTCAGGGGGGCGTATGCTGGTGGTGTGCGGAGCCATTAGGGCGGGTCCGTCCTAGTGTGCTCCCACCCACCCCATAGATGGCCTAGTAGCCATAAAAGTTTGCTGACCCCTGTTTTAAAGTTTTGTTTTTTCTCACATTTTAATATTTCAGAAAAGAGTTATACTGGTATTCAGTGTTGGCATCCTGGATGTGACTTCAGGTGGCCTTGTAGCATATGCAAATTAACAGAAAAAGTCCAACTTATTTTGTATATTTAGGCTTAGTATACATAGACTGTTTCCCCAGTGTTTAACCTGAGGCTTTCAGCCTTGCTTTAAGCTTGCCTTTAGTCCCCTGGAAAACGTCTATGCCGTGTTTTACCACGTTTTTACTGCGATCATGTTTTTAAGTGCGTTTACCCCGCTTTTTAATTTTTAAAATGTAGCAAGGAGTGTTATCATTTAAAAACATGCCTCAAGGAAACATCTGCTGTAAATTAGCTTATTAGAATCTATTAGAATTTTTTAAATATGGGCTTTTAAAGCCTCAGGTTAAACATTAGGGAAACAGTCCATATAGACCCAGCCCTGGGAAATTTGTAAGATATTATTATTATTTATATTTTTTCCAGGAAGAAGAAAAATTAATTCAGCAAGAACTGGCCAGTTTAAAAACAACAGTTTCTTCTCCGAATACGACATTGGTACGTTATCCTTACTGTTTGATGTCTCAAAGTAGAACTTTAGATAAAATTCTGTATCTTTGTTTTCAGGGTAAGCAAATTTTTCCCATTACATTAGGTCTGCCTCCCCCACTGTTAGGGTTAACTGCTTGTTTTGCCCAGGTGATGATGGAGAGAAAGATAAACATAATCCTTCTCCTTTATGTTTCCTCCTTATGTGACTGGTCCACTAAAACCACTTTGGTGGCTTCTCTGGCTGTACAGTCATAGTTCTTCATTGTATAGGATGACAACAGATCTGTTACTGGCCAATCTGGCCAGTTGTGTAAGGAGGAGGAAGCATGTGGGGAAAAGGGTTACATTTATCTTCTTGTTCACATTCTCTAGACTCAGATAGAGGAGGAGTTTGTTGGCTCCTGGGGCAGAGAAGTAAAGTAATTTAATCTCCTGATTCATCATTCCATAAACAGCAGTTGATCCTGGTAGTGGGGAGAGGGACCAACTGCAAGGTTGAATTTTAATTTTCCCAAAGATCATCTTTGAAAAAGTGGAAATATGAAGGGAAATCCCCCTAACTCTAGACAGTCTAGATAGGCACTCTGCTTCAGATTTAGTGTTCTAAGCATATGCACACAGTTTTCCTCTGTATTCTCCCAAAGGTTTCTTCTACTTTCTCTGTTTTTTAGCCTATATCTTCATTAACTCCTCCTTTCTTTTGTAGTTCTCTGCTTATTGCTAGTCATTCTCCTTCTGTCCTCACTGTTTTATTAATCTGTTCTCCTTCTTTGCATGATGGCCTCAGCTTTTCGATACTTTTCATTACTCGTGTGCACTTATCAATGTAGTTGCATTCCTGATTTCTTTCCATTCTCCTCTCCTTCCTTTAGTATTCTTCTTACTCCATTTCTCACAGCTTTCTGATGTAAATTCTCAGTGGTTGTGGTCCTAATCCTTTCACTACCCCTGTCCTTACCCAGTATTGCTGTATTTCTAGTTTATCATCTACCAAAGTTTGCAGCAGCCATGGGTGAATAACATGTTATGACACCTAATTCATATCTTTAGTCAGTCTTTTTCAGACTGAAGAGGAATTGATCAGATGGGTCAAAATGTACTATAATTTATATTGTAGCAACTTTCAGTGCTGATCTTATAATGTATAATAATAAACATCCTGCAGATGTTCTTTAATGGCATTGGGATGGGGGCCAGCCAATGGCCTAAAAGTCTCCAAATCCAGTGCCTCCCAGTTGTGTTGCTTTTCTAGCTAGAATAGAAGGTTGATAACTCTGTTTACAAGTCTCAAACTTCTGCAGCGGATATGGCTTCTGCAAACACACAAAGTCAAGATTGCCTGTGTGCTTAACTTTGATTCTGTGCTATAATGACAGGGTCACTTTAAAACTGGAAGTTGTCACAGGAAAATGAATCTGAAGCTGTCTTAAAAAATAATAGTGGGTTTAGAGGAAAACAGCGTGCCCACTCCCAGAATAAATGTCATGAAAGTGTAAACCTTTACTAATGCATTTTAAAATGCTATATAAGCCATAAACGTTCCTTGGTGACTAATTCGACTATAATGTTAACTAGTGAGTGCCTGACCAGATTCAAAATTAGTCATGAAACATGAAATAAAGTGCCAAGTAACCAGGTAGTTCAGGGGATCTTTTTATGTTTCATTGTTAGATGTTTAGGATGTGGTTGTTATAAAGCAGAGAAATGTGTTTTGGCAGAGGTCTTCTGCTGCAATGAGTCATCTGAGTCATCTCATAATGATCTTTGCACGGTTTCTGTGGATACATTTCTAATCACAATCTTCTTTCCGTTATAGAGACAGATGAAGGAATGCATGGTCAGGCTCATTTACTGTGAAATGCTCGGCTATGAAGCTTCCTTTGGCTATATACACGCCATTAAATTAGCACAACAAGGAAATCTACTTGAAAAACGAGTTGGTATGTATCCTGTAGTTGAGTAATGAACAGAACATTACAGTTTGACTTGCCCATAAACACCAATCAAATGCCTGCTTTAACTGGCAACCTTTATTGATAAAAATACTCCTGGTTTCTCTTTATTAGTATAACCAAAGCATTGTCTCCCTCTATTTGTTTGCATGCTATTGAATAAATCATTTTAGAAATTTGATATCTCATAATCTAACATCTGATGTAATGAAGCAATAACTTCTACCTCTGACTTCCAAATTGCTGCTGACCTGGTTGCACTGTTTTTAGTTTTTTTAATTTCTCTTTCTTAATGGGATGTCTTCACTTTATTAGTTAAAGCACAAACTACACAAACTCTTCCCTCCGGTGCATTTAACACTAATTGTGTAAGTGTCAGTGTGCAGTGTTTGGTAGTTTATGACAGTCCTAAAATGGAATTTTGTCTTCCAGATGGAACATTGGAAGCTGTCATTGCTATCCTTTCCTTTTGAAAGTAACGGCTTTCAAATCTTCAGTATTTTGAGCCACCGACCTAAATACTCATTAACATAACCATATACATAGGATGATGTGAATATTTCCTCCTCAGTGAACTGGAAATTTTGAATTAGAGAGTCTGCAATACTGGCAGGCAGT
Organism: Pyxicephalus adspersus; assembly: GCF_032062135.1. Lineage (NCBI taxonomy): Eukaryota > Metazoa > Chordata > Amphibia > Anura > Pyxicephalidae > Pyxicephalus > Pyxicephalus adspersus. The sequence goes on from NC_092859.1 coordinate 129,224,194, forward strand.
TGGAATTTTTAGGAGAAAGACAGCAAAGGCAGGGTCATTACACGAAAGATCCTTTCCAATGACAAAAACTAACGTGTACATAGCCTTAGTCTCTTGCTGCAGAGAGGTACTTCAGACTTTAAATTCAAATCCAGGATTTGACCTCACAGGTGATCAATGTCATTACAGCATGACATTCAAAACCACCAAATTTAGCCTCCTGGCTCTGGTCTGTTAGACCTAAACTGTGGTAGAACTACTCCCAGATCACAGGCCTAACACAGCCTTTGCAGCTTGCCCAACTGGCCTCAAGTTGCAACTTCCCCCTATCTCAGGTACCCTCTTAATATCAGGGGCCAGGTGCACTAGAACTATTCTTATTTCCTGGCCTAGAAAAAGGAGTGCCTGGCCCACCCATTCCTTCCAGGACACTCTGGGCCGGGATCCCACATATAGAGCAGCAAATCTGCTACAATATAAGTAATAATAGCCCCATCCAGGCCCTGCTATCCCCTTTACAGACAAGGGTGAAGGAGATGATGCCAAATATCATCTAAATGTGGCATCCCACTTTTTCTTCCTCCACACATCATTATGTCAATAAAATGGACCTAGTTTTGTAAGATTCTGATCCCACAAAAAAACAGGTGATGAGGCTGAGCCTTGGGTGCTTCTAGTGAAGTTTAAATCCATCTTAATTTCAAAGATTTATCTAAATGCATATGTTAGGTAAGGTAAACCCTATGTTTTATATATGAGACCCGATATATTTTTATTTTTGACAAAAGAAAAATTTTTATTCTTGTATTTCTTTTATTTTCCAGGATATTTAGCGGTATCGCTGTTCCTTCATGAGAACCACGAGTTGCTGCTCTTGCTAGTAAATACAGTACTTAAGGTAACAACCAACACAGAGATTTGACTCCAATTTATAGTTCTTTTATGAAAAGAATGCATAGAAAACTGTTTATAGAGTTTTGTATAGTGTTTGTTGTGATGCTTCTTGATTACCATGTATCACAGTCTGTATGTACCATAAAGGGAACTCACAGAATATCTAATTAACAAGCAGTGGTTTGTTAGCGGTATACATTTAGCTATATGTAGACTTGGATATTTAGTCATAAATTTCAGATAATATTATTATAATATATTATTTTACAAAAGATTACTATTATGTGCAAACTTTGTAGTAGAAATAGTAAACCTCATGTGCCTACTAAAGGGTGGGAATTCACATCCATTGGTTTTTTTTATATGTTGTTTAAGTCAAAATCTTTTCCTATTTCATTACTGTGTGATGGTCCAATAATGTCATGTAGCTATATCAATGATTCTTCTGAGCTGAGAGTGATCCAAATTTCTTCTGTAAAAGAAAGATCTTAGGTCTATGCCTTGAATATATTACAGACTTTTAATAGAATGTTTAGAATCAATAAAATGTGACATAATCCTAAATATCTGACCTGATGGATTGTAAAGCAACATCATCACATTTCTATAAAAGAATGTAACAACCAAAATACACTTTCATTGAAAAAAATAACCGTGTTTAATAGCATTTTTAGCATTCAAACTGTCCATTTTCCACAACCCTCATTTGCTTATTTATGGCTCATCTGAATACCTTTCTGAAAGTAATGAAATGGGTGCTGAATAGAACTTCAGACTTCAGAACTTAGACTGTTCCTCAGTAACAATATCCTTGCACCCTCTTAGGACTTGCAAAGCACAAATCTGGTGGAGGTGTGTATGGCTTTGACTGTGGTCAGTCAGATCTTTCCTCGGGAGATGATCCCAGCTGCTTTGCCACTCATAGAGGACAAGCTGCAACATTCCAAGTAAGCAAAATATGATATGTGGAGTATTGGTCCAGGGACACATTGCTGTATATTTAAGTGTTCAGAAGCTTTATATGTTTGTATTACATTTGCAAGCTGTTTTGGATCTAAGGAACATTTTTATGACATATGTTAGAACTAAAAGTATACTATGTAGACTGTTACATTTACTTTGATCAAAGTAAGCATAAAAATGTCTAATAGTAACTTAGTGTATTACGGAGCAAACCGTGCAATATTCACAATACACAATGCCGAAAAAATAGCTTATAAGAAGCTCAGATTTTGAGTAGCTTTTCAACTTTCTTAGTGCAAGGCTAGCATTCTTTGCATAATGTGTGAAAACGGAACAATCCATGTGGGTTTTATGTTCCTATCCCAGCATTACATCTACAACACGGCCCAAACAGCCTGATGTATGCAGAGCCTTTAGAGGGGGAAGCTGTCCATGAATACATAAAAAGAATAGAAGGAGGTATGTTGTGCTATATCACAATTATGTGCACTGTATGTAACTTGCACAACAATGTCTCATTTAGTGAAAAGTAAAAATGAGAATCAGAATTTCTAAGATACATTGAATGTATTTTTACAGATTTGCCATGCTCATACACTTTGCAATTGGCACTTTGTCCTTTTAACTCGAAATTCGAAGTGGAATGACATTCGAAGCAAGCCTGGTATATTTTCATACCTTATGGGTTTCGTCCCCATTTCTTGATTTTGTCCTGAAATCATACATCGGATACTTCTGTTTTCAATCTCTCAAATATCAGACCAGTTGTGTATGTGAAATCACAATGCCTAATTTCTGCTCCTGAAAGGTGTCATTTAGAACTGCAGTTAGGTTTACCTTATGTAGCACAGGTCCATTTTAGACCACACCATAAAAAGTCAAGTCCTAACAAATTATCCAACTGGAAGCCTGTTATATACTTATTAACTTGTGTAGTGCAAAGTGCAATTTCTTATTGGTAACAGAATGTTTTAACCTATTCTGAAGTTGGTAATGAAGGAAATATGAAATTAGTATGCAAACCTTTGATGGTGAGATACAAGTATGAAATGTATGAACTAATATTTAGTATTAAAGTGTACAATATAATATGTTTTACTGTGGAAAACTTCTGTTAGGTTGTCCTATCTTCCCATTTCCACTTTCCATGTTTAAACTTTCATTATTGGTGAAATTCCTCTTCATGAAATTAATTGATACAAAGTAAATGTGTATTTTAGGATAACAAATCTGCAGAATGAGATCTTAGTGGTTTTAAAGTAGCCGTGTTTAGCATTCTAATCCCGATGAAATCTGCCGTGTTTAATCACTTGTTTTCCTCTTGCTACTGGCTTCATTACACGGATGGATTTGGAAAGTTGTAGCTATATTCAGTGAGTCACATCACTGAATACTAGGGCATCAATTTCTGTGTCTATATTCAGATGCTGCAGATTCATTCTGCTCCCACACAATTTAGAAAAATGCTATGTATTGCTGTACATATTTCAGAATTTAGCTGGATACAATATACATATCCTTTGGCAGACAAAAACATTTGTATATTTGTTGTGGTGAGTTTATCTACATTACTAAATAATTGAAATTTACCCCTACTGTCAAATTATAAATTTGTAACAGTCACAGTTGGGGAAACTTGGAACAATTTCTAAGAGATATAATAATTTGTATTTTGTACTTTCACATAATGCAGTGCCCTTGTAAGAAAGATTGTTACTGTTAACATATCCTTTTATATACAATAAAGCAACTGTTACATGTAGCTATATCTAGGATATTATCATTGTTGCTCAGGGGCTTGGATTGTATAGGTCTCCTTTTTTATTTATTTATTTTATTGTATTATTTATCAAATTCTATTTTCTAGGGAAATCGTGAGAAGGAAAGCAGTATTAGCACTGTATAAATTCTATGTGATTGCACCAACACAAGTACAACACATACAGGAAAAGTTTCGGAAGGCTTTGTGTGACCGCGATGTTGGAGTCATGGCCGCCTCATTACATATATATCTGCAGGCCATCAAGGTAAAAACATATTCTCCAATAAAACTAAGATACAGTTACGAATAGGAACTTATATTTAAAATACACATTTCACTTTTAATTTATTACATCCTTTTTTTTTTTTACCTATTGCACAGGACAACCCCTCCGGATACAAAGACCTGACAGGCTCATTTGTCACAATTTTAAAACAGGTAGTCGGAGGAAAATTACCTGTAGATTTTAATTATCATAGTGTCCCTGCACCCTGGCTTCAAATTCAACTCTTACGGATACTGAGACTACTAGGAAAGGGTGATCCCAGGTAAAACAAATTAATGTGTCAAGGAATAGACCAGTGATAGCTGGACGTGTTTGAATGTGTCGTTGGATACAACTGACTATAGCACTCAGTTAAATCTGTACCATGAAAGCTCCCTGAGGCGGCTCTTTTCCCAAAGTTAACATGTGGCTATCTTTGTGGTTCAACTTGTCTTGTCATGTTGGAGCTGCCCCTAATGATTGGTGATCTGATGAGTGGTGGGGGGATTTTTCAAAAGTACATTAGAAGGGTGCAGAAAACTCAGATCCAAAACATGAGTGAAGCAAATTTCTCTTGCAAGGAGTGCAGCAGAGACATCTCCAAATCCAAAAAAGAGTAGCCGTTTGAGGTCTCTTCAGTTCCAAATCCAAAAAAGAGTAGCCGTTTGAGGTCTCTTCAGTTCCAAATCCAAAAAAGAGTAGCCGTTTGGGGTCTCTTCAGTTCTTGTCATGTTTACTGTGGCCACAAGAAAGCAAATAAGTGTAACATAATATATTGGAGATATGGAGAGCAAAACCATATCTGGAGATAATTCCCCAATTCATATGTTAAAAACTGGTCTCCCAAGAGCAGGAAGTGAAAGTAATTTCTCAAACTAGGACTTGGACATCAGTGAAAACTTTGAAGAGATTCTAACCATAGTATCCTAAACTTGTTCTGTAATACAACAGAAGAAAAAAAATATTGTGAATGTATCAGTTTAAGATTATGGTGGAGTTAACAGTAGGGCAGAATAATCAAGAAAATGTGTCTATAATAACACTGCATCAGCTCTCTTTGAAAAACAGGGAATCTGATGCTCCCTCACACATACCCTGTGTGGAAATCAATTACTGCCATTGAAACACATGGACCAGGCTAATTCCCATGCAGGAATGTTTGAGGGAATGTGTGATTCCCTGTTTGAACCGCAAGAGCCATATTTGCGTATATGTATAATTGTCTATAAAAATAGTGTTTTTTTAATTATTAATATTATTTTAGGCCAAGGTCTTGGTTTCAGTCTGATCTTTATTTGATATAGGTGTACTTTCACATGTTTAATAGCGTGAACATTATTTGCTGCATTTTTTAGTACCAGCGAAATAATATATGATGTGTTGGACGAGTCTCTGCGAAGAGCAGAAATAAATCATAATATCACATATGGTAAGTTAAAACAACTCTCTCCTCTTTCAAGAATATGGGCTTTTATTTGAATAACAACAATTAATTAAGACATCTTTGTCTTCCTTTTTAGCAATTCTCTTTGAATGTGTTCAGACTATTTATACCATTTATCCGAAATCTGATTTGTTTGAAAAGGCTGCAAAATGCATTGGAAAGTTTGTTTTGTCTCCAAAAATTAATCTTAAGTATTTGGGTAAGTAGCACATATGTTGTGTGTGTGTATATACTTAAACATTAACTCTCTTGTGCAGGCATGAATGTGGCATAGGTAAGACTTGATTTGTTTGCTAAAAACTCTAATCAATAGTAATGTGTAGCTCTGCTATGGGGCAAAGTAGTGCCACATCATTATTCTGGCGTTTGCTGCTGTGAAAATCTCTGCCGAAAATATAATGATATGTATTAGTTATTCAGTTGTTCAATCTTCTTAGATTGTAAGCTCTTTCAGAACGGATACTCTACATCTTCCCTGTCATTGTGTGTACATGTCTTGCAACCCCTATTTAATGTACAGCACTGCGTAATATGTTGGCGCTTTATAAACACGGTTAAATAATAATTATGTATGTGTGTATACATATATAAATCATATACTAAAGCCCAATGATCATTAGCTTTTTTGGTCTCTCCTTCGCTAAAATGTGTTTCTTTAGTAGAGATGGAAAAGTTAAACCCCCTGGCAGGATTAATTGAGGAATTGCCAGATTCCCTGTTTTTTAAATAGAAGATTAGAAATTTACATAAATTATCACTGAGACCAATAAAAATGCTAGCATCCTAAAATGCTAGATTTGCACTATGAGTTTTTGTCCATGATATTTCGGACATATAAATATCAAATATAATAATCTTTGTGACCAGTTACAGCTATTTGATGTACTATCTATTTTATCCACAGATATGTACCGTGTTTCCCCGAAAATAAGACACTGTCTTATATTTTTTTGGGCTTCCAAAAACACACTAGGTCTTATTTTCAGGGTAGGTCTTATATACTTTTTTTAATGAAAAAAAACTTACCATATTCCCAAATTCCCCTTACAAATTCCCCTTCTGATCACTCTGTGCTTTTTTTCCACTGTTCGGCAGTTAGGACATGGAACAGCAGGTGGCGCTGTGCCGGTTTCTTTCCTGCTTTACAAACAGGAAAAGACACGATGCTGGCAGAGGAGATAGGTAGAGAGAGAGACGCTGCTGCAGCCAGAGACACACGCAGGATCGCGTATCAGGTGAGTATATTATTTTAATTTTTTTTTTTTAACACATTTTTAAGGGCTCACTAGAACTAGCCTGGTTACATGCACTTTAGCTTCTGACAGGCGAAGTGCATGTAATATCACTCCGCCTGTGACAGGAGCCGGAACTACAAGGAAAGCATCGGCTTGTGCGGCTGTGTGTGAGCCTGCTGTGTGTACGCCCGCTGTCTCCCGCTCGGTGAGTACTGTTTTAATTTATGTTTGCTTTTATTTTTTTTTTTATTTTTTTTATTTTTCTACTAGGTCTTATTTTCGGGGTAGGTCTTACTTTCGGGGAAACACGGTATGTAACAAAATATCAATTTTCATTTGATTTCTATCCAAATGATGGAAAATGATCAACAGAAACTTTCCTTGCTGGAGAATCAATTACTACTATTGAAACACATAAACCTGGAGGATTCTAAACCAAAGAATGTTTCAGTTAATGTCAGCTTCTGTCAGAATATACTCTGACCCCTATAGACCCCTCTGTGTCTATTTGCAATATAGAATAAAAAAAAGGCTCCACTAAAACAGATTCTTTCCTTTGCTTTACATTCTCATGATACCTTTGTTTTGAGCAAGGGGAATAAATTCTGTCATACAGCTCCTAGAGACAAGCACCATAGTCAACATCGCTTTACCTGACAGCACATTTGATAGAAACAGCATGCAGATTTCCAGACATATTGGGCCTGATTTAATAAAGCTCTCCACGGCTGGAGCAGATACACTTTCATTAGTGAAGCTGTGTGATCCAGCAAACCTGCAAGTATCTATTAGTGTAGATAAACAAACTGATTTACCCAGTGTTGCTTGTCAGAATTCTTGAAGCATCCTGTACCTCTTCCTCAGCTTTATAACTCATTAAATATTAAAGTACACCTGGTATGATTCCGAATTCCTTCTCTCTAATGACACAACTAGGATTGTGTGAAGAAGAAAGTGGCAGGTGGCAGACTTCCTATTTGGATGGTGTTAAATTTCCTTCAGTGGGAGCCAGAACTTTAATAAATCAGGCCTATTGATTCACATTAGGGAATTAAATACTGTGACTACATTCAGAATCTGTTCATATTCTGCGTGGAACCTAGTAGTTACATGGGTGCCCCTCAGCAAGAAACAGTAAAAAACTAAAAGACTTGAAAGCAATACCACTTTTGTATAGATGTGTTTACGTAAAGATGATAGCATTCATGTGCTGATGTAAAAGTGTTGATTACCCTTGAGGTATTTCTAAGAAAATAACAGCAGTGTTTTCTTTTGTAGGATTGAAAGCTCTTACATATGTCATACAGCAAGATCCTAACTTGGCACTTCAACACCAAATGACTATAATTGAGTGCTTAGACCATCCTGATCCCATCATCAAAAGAGAGGTCAGGTGATATTTAAGTTTTATTTTGACTAAATACCTAGGAGTCAATCTTCTAGTGATGAAGAGGTTGTTCACCAGAAAAATTGTTATTCCTAAACAAACACAATTGTTCTTTTATCCAGTTTTGAAAGTGGTAATGAGATGAAAAGATTGTCATATTAAAAGTGGAGAGTGCCTTTTGCTAAAATCACGATCAGAGGAGTTTGTTTCACTTTTGCTTCTTTTCACCTTTTGATGCTTACCACTTTAAAGTGTACTCAGGTTTATTAGCATTTTCAAATGTGACAAGTGGCTGCACTGTAAGTTGAATGGCACTCATCTGCAAGTGCCAATATGGTTAGAAAAAGTGTGAATTAGTATTTAAGTTAATGGAATATCTAGTCACTATATTAGACAAAGTACTGTAGTTCTATTCTCCACTATTAAAAGCTTTTTTCTATTGGTTCTCACTTTGATAAATCTGGCTTTTTTAAAGTGGTGAACGGGTTTCCTAATTATGTTCTCCACTTTTGGATACATTACCTCCATAGACATATAAAACAAATGACTTTACGAACCCAGAGAGCCATCCAAAATTGGACAGAAAGCTTCCCAAATTTTTGCAGGATAACTTCAGTGAATAAACCTTTGAAAAAATAACCTTAAAATTGTATTATTTATGATTACATTTTGTTTGGGTTGTTTTATTTCAGTATTATTTATGATGCCATTTTTTCTTTTTTATGTAATTATAAATTTTGCCATTTAAATAGTTATTGATGCAAATAAAGGAGCATATTTGACTTCTTTCATAAAATGTAAAACCTCAGATACTTGTAACATACATCGATAGAAACATCTGCTGATTTACGTGGGAGTATTGCAGGTGAATATTGTGATTGCAGCATTCTTTCTTTATTCAGAGTGGGTGTTAAAATGCAGGAAGCTGGACAAAGCAGAGTCACCCCTGATCCTGCCTCATGTACTTTGTTATACAATAAAACTGGTGATTATAATAAAAGCATCTGCTAATGCGCTCTGCTCATCTGAGAGCTTCTGTTGGTGGCATCTATGGGTACACAAACCTTTGCTGGTGTTAGCTATTCATTCACTTCACAAAGAACATTTAGGCAGTGCTTCAAGTGAACACACTAAGCTATTTCATTTTCTGTGTACTTTGGCAAATCGGAGTTAAAATGTGACTGGTTGCATAAGTTCCAGCCATATTCAATGTTTCAATGTGCATAGACATAGAACAATGTATGGGGCCCAAAGAAGACCATGGGTATTGATCCTAATATTCTAACCCTTTTAATATTTCAGCAGTTGCACTGAAAAAAAAAAAACTGTATGTATGTTCCACCATCACTCGAAAATGCATTTAGACATTTCAACCAAACTTGCTATACATATGACTCTGACTCAAGTGAGTGCACCGCTGATCTTTGTACAGTGCTGTGGTATATGTCAGAGGTATATTTGTGTGTGTGTATTGCTCAGTGACAGTGTGCCTTTGCTTATATTTTTACATACTTTTTTTGGGACTTTTTGGTGCCTTGTAAATGTAAGGCAATTGTCGAGTTCAACCACAGGCAAAAAAAAAAAAAAATCAAACAACACTGTAGAAAAGAAAATCCAGAGAACAGAAGAACTGCCACGCTGCGCGAGACAGCTACTACATCTAGAGCTTCAAAGACCGTACTACAGCGTGAGACCCAATTACAGGATAACAGAGATAGAGCTACTATATCTAGACCAGGGGTGTCAAACTCAAATGCACAGAGGGCCAAAATTTAAAATTTAGACAGTCGCGGGCCAATCTTGAAATTTATTGAAAAAATTGAAGTTTTTCCTTCTCATTTAATATGGAGACAAAGAGGTTTTGCTTCACATTCAATCTGGAACAAGCCTATAATAGAGAAAGAGACAAAATACTTTTTTTTAAACTTTATTTGAGAAAACATCTAATGCTTCTTTCTCTATTTGTAGCCTTCTGAGTTAAATTTCAATGGTAACCTTTATGCACAGGCTAACAACATTAATATTAACAACTTTCTTCTATGAAAATCCAAATATTTAAGTCCATGCCTTGGAGTAGCAAGGAAAAGTACAGCTGAAGGGAATGCTGGAAGTGCCAGGCACGGCCAAAGTGGGGCTTGCTGCTGGAACTCCCTCTTCATTGAAATAGCATTGCTACTATATTTCCCAGCATTACTTCTATATAACAGTCTATAAAATAGTCCAATGTGGGGCTATGCATAGGCAGAGAGCCCACTAGTCTATAGACGCGAGCAATGCCAGGAATTGTAGTAGCGACGCTTTTTTCAATGCAGAGGAGGGCCAGCTACAGTTCATATCTAGGATTCCTTTGGGGGCCAGAGCTGTTCAGGACACCCCTGAACTACAGCTCAAAGACCCGAGTACAGTAAATAGGAGAAAGAGCTACTACATCTAGAGCTTCAGAGGCCGTACAACAGCGTGACACCCGAGTACAGGAAATGAGAGAAAGATCTACTACATCTAGAGCTTTATAGACAGTACAACAGCATGAGGCCCCACTACAGGATAAAAGAGATACAGCTATTCCATCTAGAGCTTCCGAAACAGTACAACAGCGTGAGACCCGAGTACAGAAAATGAGAGAAAGAACTACTACATCTAGAGCTTCAAAAACAGTAGAACAGCATGAGGCCCGACTACAGCATAAGAGAGATAGAGCTACTACATCTAGAGCTTCCGAAACAGTACAACAGCGTGAGACCCGAGTACAGGAAATGAGAGAGCCAGACGATCATGGACTGCACAACATTTTAGCTTAGCATTGGAAGGATTCCACTATGATCCACATAAAGACTACTCGCAGCATGCAAGTGTTACCATTGGGAAAATGGAAATGGTTTGTAGTTTCTGTCAAGCCAAGAAGTTTAAATCTGAGTCTCTTGGTATTTGCTGCAAAAAAGGTCAAAGTCAAACTCTGCCAAATATAAACACCACTACAAGAACTTTGGAATTACACATCAGCAAATTCCTCAAGTAGTCAAAGTTTTTTTATTAACCTTCCTAGCAGTAACCCTGAGTGTTACTCGGGGTAGAAAAAAAGTTGCTAAAAGCCACACTCGGGGTAGGTAAACCTATGGGAAGGCTAGTAAATACAGCTTTACCTGATCTGCCGCGATCCCTGTCTTCTTTCTTCTTCCTCCGGCCGGCTTCTGCACACGATGAGTCACCGGGGAGTTCCTGGTGACGTCGGTGCGTGTGTACGTTGCCGGCGGGGCAGTGCGGGAAATTCAAAATCCATTTGTATTGCATTCATTACAAAATAACTGTATTGAATGCAATACATTGGATTTGTATGTGTAAAAGCAGTACATTGTTTTCAAGAACATTTATTTTACAGTATAATAGTATGAGTATAATATGTATTTTTTTTTAATTTATATATATTTAATATATATAGATTTTTTTTAATTTATTCAATTTATTATTTTTACATGATTTTGTGTTTCAAACGTTATTATACTGATACTATTGTAATATTCTGTAAAATAAATTTTCATGAAAAACAATGTACCGCTTTTAGACATATAAAAACCGGAATGAAATGAACTAGGGAGGTTAATGACATCTGGGCAAATTTACCATAAAGCAGGATTGTTACTTCCACTGCCAGATCAACTACCAAAATTTCTACAACTATATTTTTTATTGAAAACAAATTTATAGAAACTGACCAGAGGTGCACCTACATCTCAGGAAAAAAAATTTCAGATTGTCTTAAAGTTACAAAGGATGATTCATGAGCACAATATTCTTATTAAAACATTTAAAACAGCATTGGAACATTTGCCATTAATTTAGGTTAATTTATTTAATTGTATATTGTACTTATACTTTTAAAACCTTTCAAAAAACATTTCTTTGATTTAACACTATAGCTTTTTCTTGATTCCTTTTTCTGTATAATATAAGATTGCAATAAATAAATACCTGGGCAATGCTGGATAATCAGCTAGTATATAAATAAATTAGTCCAAATACTATGGTGTCTTTATATTGTTTCATATTTTACAGTCAGTCCCAGACTGGCAGTCTACCAATGGAAAAAGCATTACCAATGGAAAAAGCATTTTTTTTTGTTCATGGGTTTTAGTGGTCATAACATTGGGTTTTGTTAACACATACAGCTTTGAACAGCTATATATATATATATATATATATATATATATATATACACATACAAGTGGACCTGTATGGTGAGATAATGTAAGTTACTATTAGTGAACTCATTCTACAAAATCCTTTTTGCCTAGATGTAAAGCTGATCTTTTGGTGTAATGTGCCTGGGCACACAAATCACAACCAACTCCAGGAAGTATTTTCAACCTTTATTGCGTAATCCAGCTACAGGCTGAGGTCAAACACCGAAGATCAATCTGTTAAAGTGAGCTACAGAAGGATGAGGTAGAAGGGATAGTCAGGGGCAATCCGAAGTCAGGGCAGGCAGAGTTCATGCAATAGTGAATATTCAGACTGGGTCACTGAGGGTAATAAGTCAGAGCTGGTAACAAAACAACAGAGTTAACACCGAAATCCAACAGAAGAACGCACCCAAGCACACTAACACAGAGGCTATAACAGGCAAGGGTGCTAATGACAGGGTCTCATTAAATGGGCAGAGTGCCCAATCACATTATGCCATTACACTGGCTGCCTCGCCCCCCAGGGGGTACAAGAGGCACGCATAGTAGCGCGCGCCTCTTACAGCAGGACCCCTGGGCCATGCTGTCTTGTGCACGCCGGCAGGAATGCTGAGGGTGCATGCAGCAGCACTGTGCATGTCTACAGGGATGCCGTTTGGCCTAACAGTAGTTTGGCCGGGACGGATCTCTCCACCAGAGAGAGGAGACACGCTGCGAGCAGAGCAGTCTCCTCTACGCTGCCCACGATCCCTGGGGTGAGGCGAGATCGCTGGCGGGGTAAGTACCCTACATTTGGTTTGAGTAGTACCTGAAACTAGCATGCAGATAATTGTGTAATAGTTCTGTGGGAATTAGTTGAACGCTGCATACTCACTCTGGGTCAGAAATTTAGAAGGTATTGAAAGCAGAGGATCAGAACAGCCAAGCCGGTCAAATAGGATTTTTTAGAACCAGGCTAGCTTTGGCAGCTGACAAATTTTTTCAGCATAGATCAACTTTAACATCCAACTTTTAGAGGACGTGTCATATAAGGCCATCAGAATCTTACCAACAAAGAATTATATCATTGAGAGAGGATTCCACTTACTTTACTGAACTTCTCTGCCTCACCTCAGCTTTATAAGTGAAGTTATATGAGAGATAGGCATACTTTATCAGATCTTACCATTCTTTTATAGGTTTCAGTATTTCCTGATCTGTTTACCGTGCAGTCTGTTCTATTCCATGAACACATAATGCAGTTATCTGCTTTGTGCTGTGGGGGGAGCCTGTTCTCCAATTTTGTTATAGTTCTTTTTTTCTTCTTACAGACACTGGAACTCCTCTATCGAATCACCAACGAACAGAATGTCACCGTTATTGTACAGAAAATGTTAGAATATTTAAAAGAAAGCAAAGATGAATATGCTATAATCACGCTGGTTGGGAAAATAGCAGATTTGGCAGAAAAATATCCTTTTATTAATGTGTGAAAAATGTATGAATTTGACAAGACATTATTCAGTTTTTTTTTTCTGAAGCTGTTTGTTCTGAAAGGCTTACTTGTTTCAGAGAAAATGGCTGCTGTATGTAGTGGATCTTCCTCTTTTCTCTTGTGTTGCACCTCATAGTAGTTTTCTGCTTGAGAAAATGAGTGGAGGGTGGTATGAAGCTACGGCTGTGTTACCTGTAAATTCTTATGCTGCATTCATCCTGGTAATTATACAATTGGTAAAAACTCGAACATTTCAGTCAGCATTGTGTGGAGAATCTCTGGTGCTTTCTGCTTTTCAGGCTGCAAACTGCAGCGTATCCAAGGGCTTTATAGACCATATTTATCCCAATCTGCAATGATCAGATTGCATAAAACATGTTTAAATATAAATGTCCAGGGGCCAACCATATTTGCTCATTTTATTTACAGGCTATTCATCATTCTCCCAAGTAATGGAGTCCTTTACTGTTCTCTCTCTCAGACCAGGCCTGTTAGTATGTGTGTGTGTGTATGTGTGTGTCTGTTTGTTAGATTTTTGGGTGGTATTTCTGATATGTATGGGTGCTGCACTACTTTGTCCTTTTGGGTGTCAATTTACCCTAACACTGCCAGACATGTGAGATGGCAGTGGTGTCTGGAGATAGCACATGGCCCAAGGTAAGTATCAGGACTCTTCTTTTACAGGCTGCTTTATTAAAGTCTTTCACTAGGCAGTGGGGAAAATATTGCTTGCCAAAAATGATCAATACATTTTTAGCAGTGTTTGATGCCTGCTAAATGTCTGATTTACCATATAATATTTTATAAATTCTGCAGGTGCTCCACTTTTCCATTTAGCTCTATGGCAAGTATATGCTGTCTGCTTACTAACTAACCAGCAAAATTGTATGAAGCATATGATAAAGCCAATCCCTGCCTATTTTACCATCTGTATACTCCTCAACCTCACCATGTTTCAAGGCAGTTGATGCACCAAGGAATCAAAAATAGATATAGAGAATAATATAGTGATCTTTTAAACTGGTACCCTTGGCATGGAATTAACATCTTGGTGTTAATAGATAATATATATCACAAGCATGTGTTGGACATCCTACTTGAGAGGAATACATAGCTTGGATGAAGGTTGAGGTAATGGACGTTCCTATTTTAGCTATTTTCCAGTATTTTCCTAATAACATTAGTTCATGAGTAAGCTGAAATTTGTTTTTAAGAAGTACTTTATATGTTGATTAAAGTATGGTACTCCTTGGCATGTCTGTGTAATAAAATTAAGAAGTTCCTATTTGTGGCTTTCAGAACTGTCTGATTAGCAGTTTGCTTTATAAAAGATTAAATCATACCTGCACCTTGCGGACAGTATTGCTCATAATGGCATAGGCATTGTTGCCATCTTGACATGATTGTCATATAATACTTGCAGAATCCAATCCTTGAAAAGAGGACTATTTTGTATCATCCTACCTGGTTGTGCACTGATCAGTGGCACTCCCAATCTAAGGAAACAATGACTAGTCAAAGTTGCCCACTCCCACCAAAACCTATATTTGCTAAGCTTACATTTTATACTGAATGACTGTGACAATTATCCAGCATGGTGGCTCACTGGTTGTTCAACTAGAGTTTGCAGGTTCTTCAGGTGTTTGCGTAGGTTTCCTCCCACATTCCTAATATACAATTAGGTTAATCGGCTTCCCCCCAAAATAGACCTTAGACTGTATTGAAAACATATTACCCCCTTAAAGTGACAGCTGGTGACATTACGGTGGACTTTGTACAGCGCTATGTAATATGTTTACTATATAACTACTGTAAAATAATTTATAACCATAGTAATAACTATCCAATCATTGGGGATGAAGAGTAGAGGCTCAGAGAGAGAGAAGCAGCAGTGGCTTTATGAAACCTGGAGTCTGGGGGGGGGTCTGTCAGTAAAGAAGGCAAGGGCAATGTGGTACTTTGCAAGGTTTGTCTTTTATTTAGGTAATACAATTTGTATGTATGTATCTTATTTTAAAAGCACACAGCCCAGGGCAAAACAAATATAAAAGTTAGGTCATAAAATGTGGTTACTAGAAAGCACTAACATATTAAGCTAGTTTTAACCTCTTTATCATTCAGTCTAAATTTGGGCATACAGATTCCAATATATCACAGTGATACTGAATGTATTTGTTACATAATAACAATATTTTTTCCTTGACGCTTATCTCACATACTCCCCAAACAACCAGTGGTTTGTTGAGACTATGAATATTGTATTTTCCATTGGAGGAGATATGGTGCACCCAGATATTCCGAACAACTTCCTTCGACTCCTGGCTGAAGGTAAGTCATATGGAATGGTAGGTTCTAATTGATGGGCTGTAAGAAAACTATTGGTGGCTTAGGGTAATAGTGTATATGTATTATGATTGATAAACATTATTTAATATTTACTAGTGCAGGGATGACCGTGTTCATACTGTAAATATGTGGAACTAGGAATATTACTATGGGAACAAAACATTTCTAAATCTTTTCAGGATGATAGCTAATTTAGTAAAAATGTTTTTATAAAGTAAAAGGTATATGTGTAACAGTCCAGACCTTGACTGTTGGCAAATGTGGAATGTTTCCAGTGAATAGTTTATACTAACAATAAATAATGATACAAAACATATTAAACCCATTCACCTGCTGCGTACTGATACAAGGGTAAACCTGACAACACATTCTTGAAACATTGTGTAACAAAAAAAAATTATGGGGAGTGAAAAAGTTTTAACAAGTGCACCCCATTGTATTTACATGTGCACACGTGCATGTATGTATATATCCTCTATAGGAGCAAACCTGGGTAGAATAGAGTCCTCAAGGCAAGGACCTGGTTCAAGGCAACACTTGAATTTGATTGTATAGTAATGAGGACTTAACTTGTGTTCTGGCTTTGAAGATACATTCTCAACTGTCTTGTTATCAAAATTTAAAGTAAACAAGCATTTCCATTTTTTTTTATTTAGAACATGAATAGCAGAGAACTCAGTGATAACTGTCTAAACAAGTGTCTTTCTCACTTTGGAAAGAGATTCTCCCACTTGTTGAATGTTCAGGACAGGAAATAAAGGGAAGAATACAGGGGATAAAAACAAACAGTAAATTTAACCCTCTCCTACTGAATTCAAAAATTAAAAAATTAAAAATACAAAAATCGGCTTCATGTATATTTTAAGGTGTTAATCTTGGGAAGAATTTTAAGTCTTTGTATTTTAGTTTGACAGGTGTGCTTTGTTTTATAGAGCATGTTTCCATATCAACAACAAGTAAAGTTTTTGAAGAGTTTTGTATCCACTAAGAAAAAAACATGATTACTGTGGGAACACTGAAAGTTTCCAGCATAAAGTTACAACTGCCCAATTGCTTTATTTATCAGTGCTCATATCTTAATGTACCTCTGTGATCTTAAAAATAAAAGTATTAGTATGCATGAATGCTGTAATACCCCGTGTGTGCTGTTTTGACCAAACTTGTGTTTCCTTTTGCAAAAGCCCGTAAGGGTTTACCTGTTGGCAAAAATCAGTGCTTTAACACGGTGATGGTAAAAGTTTTTAGATAACATCATTCTATTACAGCTAGTTTATTTTGCAGCACACTAGTAACTTTCTTTCAGATTTTGTCTTCAGGGAAATCTTACCACAAATTAAAGAAAGATGGGAAAGAAAGATATTTCAGCATATGTATGTTTCTACTTTAGTTACTGATCCAAGCAGGCATTTTATACTGAGATCAGATAGATCCCAGTAATTTATATTATTACATCATGTAGAGCAGTGGTCCCCAACCTTTCTGACAGCAGAACCCGGTAAAATAAATTAAAATTTTGCCACGTCCTCACTATTTTGCTATTCTCAGCAGCTCAGCCTCCTGTCAGCACACTATCTGAGAATAGCAGAGTAGTATAAGAGAGTTGGTGTGCTGTCAGTGTAGTGTAACTAAAGCATGAGACCAGGCAGCATGAGACCTTATCCAAGACTGAGGGAGACAGGTCAGGGGTGGACAGATAGATTTGAATGTCATCAGCATACAGATGGTACTGAAAGCCAAAGTAGGACATGAGACTACCGAGAGAGGAGGTGTACAGAGAAAAGAGAACCGGTCCAAGGACTGACCCATGGAGAACAGAAACAGGGAGGAGAGTGGGCGAGGAGGAGTTATCATTGAAAGAAACTTGAAAGGAGCGGTCAGACAGATAGAAAGCAAACCAAGAGAGAGCAGTGTCACTGATACCAATGGAGCGCATGATTTGTAATAGAAGGGGGTGATCAACAGTGTCAAAAGCAGAGGAAAGATCAAGGAGAAGGAGGGAGGGTACAGTTGCCTTGAGACTTGGCTCTGATGAGGTCAGTGGCCACTTTAGTAAAGGCTGTTTCAGTGGAATGGGAAGCTGCAAAACCAGACTGGAGGGGGTCAAGGAGAGAGTTGGTGCTCAGGTAATCGGTGAGTTTTTTGTAGATAAGGCGTTGAAGAAGTTTGGAGACATGGGAGAAGGGGGATAGGTCGGTAGTTAGAGGGTAGGGAGGGGTCCGGTGATAATCCTTTTAGGATAGGGAGAATTATGGCATGTTTGAAAGCTGAGGGGTATTTACCAGTAGAAAGGGAGAGGTTGAATAGTTCAGTTAGGGCAGGGGCCAGGGTGGAGGAATGGGCACGGAGTAGATCAGAGGGAATTGATTCAAGCAGACAGGTAATAGATGGAGATGTTGAGAGAAGAAAAGAGACTTTGTCCAGAGTAACAGGGCTGAGGGCGGCCAATGATGATTTACAGGTGTAAGGGGTGGGTATGGTTGGAGTAGCTGGGTGGGCAGAGACATCATGTCTTATTTTGTCTATTTTATCTGTAAAGTAGGTGGCAATGTCTTGGGTAGAGAAGGATGTTGTGGGGGGAGCAGGTGTGGGGTTTAAGAGGGAGGAGTCAATTGTTGAGAAGAGGTTTGCATGGGTTGGAAGCTTGAGAGGAAATGACAGCATAGAAATAATTTTGCTTGGTGACAGTGAGCTCTGTGCATGGATTATGGCAGCAATAACAAAGCTTGCAGCAGTCAATCCACATTCCTCATTAGTTGATAGACTAATCCAAGAATTCTCTACCTGTCTGGACACAGGAATAAGGCAACAGGTCTGGGAATTAAAAGCTCTGTGGAAGGATGCACAGCTTTTACAGAGACTTTTTCCACTGAATTCCAGCTGTGAAGACTTATCGGTAAATTAAAGATTAAAATATTTTGTTTCCTTCTTTAAACAACAAACTTTAACTTTGATGATAAAGAAACTTTAAGCACTTTCAATGAAAGTGTCTGTACAGAAGTTTATTGACTGCATTTAAATATACACTTTTTGAGCTTAAATGTAACTTAAAATGTACTTAGCAGTTTTGTATATATTTTTTTGTCTTTATTTGTTATGGTCAGGAGTAAAAAATATTCAAGGAGAGACAGAGAAAAAAGGATGGAACTGTGCTCTGGGAATCCACTATCATGGGTGCATTCTGGATTAGTAATTTCAAAAACAAGGTGCTTGTATGCCTAGTATGTAGTACCTAGTAATAAGAGTTTATTAATCAATACCTAGGACAATAGAGGATTCTACTATATAATATTAATTTTTTGAAACCACTACATTAGTTTGGAAATGATTAAACCTATAAAAGGACTCGTGTATATATAAAACTGGATCACTCACATTATAGATTCTCTTAGTAAAAAAATTAGCGTTTTGTGATCATCGTGTTCTTGCAGGTTGATGCCTCTCTTTCTTTTCTGGATGGATTTGTGGCTGAGGCCCTCAGTAAAGGAGCAGCACCATATAAGCCACAACACCAGCGCCAAGAAGAAAAGTTATCCAGAGAAAAAGGTACACTAAGTGAAAATCGCATGTAATGAACTACTTCCTTTGTGGTAATATTTCCTCAAATTGCAAAAAACACTTGTAAGCCTCCATATACAGGATCATGGTCATGATCATAAACATTTTGCTCCAGTGTGAAAAAGTAACATATCTAGCAATGTTTTTACATTGTTTTGTAAGGAAGGAGATGAACAAATGTGTTTTAACACTTTGCTAGGAAGTCACAAGTTTTACTATATAAATGCAAAGAATTATTCGTGCCAGTTTAGAGGTAATCAAGGTTCAGTACCATTATGTGTTTGTAGAAAAGATGGAAAAACAGATATTTCATTAGTGAATCTACTTAAGAGGATGCATGCCTCTTAACATGGCTGTAACACTGCAAAGTCCTGCTAGAAAGCGTTGATCTCTGGCTGCCTACCTAAGTTGAAGAACTTGGCTATTGGCAGATTTTTATATATTTATGATTGGGTCTCTCTTAACTCCTGCATGGTATGACAGCTCAGAATTTTAGAACTTTGGTTGTTCCAAATATTTATCATACATATATGAGCAGATTTCTGTCCAAAAAAGTGAGATGACATACCGTATATTCATCCTTTTGTCATATTGCTGGAGCCTTAGGACCCACCACAGTGCTGCTCCCTTTTAATAACCTGTAAAATCAATGTGCATCTTTGGCAGTTGGGAATGCTTTCTGTCACATCCCAGGCATGTTGTAAATGGCATCATAGATGAAGGTAATCCTTAAAGCGGGAGTTAACCCAAAACAAAATAATCACACACTTACCCTCAATCCTGCAGAGCAGTCTATCCGTTGGGACGTTTCTTCCATTGGTTCCTGTGTCGTCTCAGTATGCGTCTTTGACGGGTGCCGACATCATCTTCTCTCTTCTTACGGGTTCTTCTTCTTGTGTCGCCTGATCTCACACTGGGCAGGCGCAAAATCGGCTGACGTAGATTGGGGAAAAACATGCCGATCTCATGCATGCATGCACATTTTTTTTTTATTGATGAAAGGGCTACTTCTGTACATGCCTGAGATGCTCGGGCATGCGCAGAAGAGGCAGCCAAGAGCCTCTTGTGATGTGTGACGTAGGTATCCCGGGAGGCTCTGTGCTTCCATTCATCCTTGATCACCTAGACCATCAAGAATTACAGGGGTGGTGCTGCACCCTTTTTTTTTTAAAAAAAGGGTGTTGCGCTTAAACACAAACAAAATTTTTACTTTTTAAATAAAAGGGTTGTCTCTGAGTTTAGAACTGCTTTAAATTGCTAGCAACGCTTAAAAATATCCTCCCATTTATAACCACCTTTACCTATGAACCACAAATAGACAGTGGTGGATTTTAATTATTTAATTTTACTTCTGTTTGTTTTAGCTTTAAATCTAGAGCCATATGGACTCTGCTTTTCTCCAAGTTTACCTTCCGTAGGCCTGACTGATGGCCACTCACCCTCTGGAATCTCTGTGGTATCTGGGGCTTCTGGAAACAGCGCTGAAACGGCACAAAAAGAGTAAGTAGACAGTACTGGTATAGTATGATCTAGATTCATGATTCATTCTCATAGAATAGTTTTAGTATAGTCAGCTAGATCCATGGTTCCGACCATTTTATCTAACAAAAGATTTGTCTTGTCCAATTCTGAAATGTGCTCTGCAACACAACACATCAACCCTAGAGACCTGACTTTTCTCTGCTGGCCTTAAGTAATGCAACAATCTTTCTGTGACTCTGCTCTCTTTTTCTGTCCGTATATACATTGTTAGCAGATGAACATGCAGTACAACACATCTGCCTTCTTGTAATGCTTCTGTCTCTTTTAGTCTGACCTCTGAATAATTAATAGATTTGGAGATAAAGACAGTTTATGATATATACAAAGTTCAACATGTGTGCTAAGAAACTATTTGAAACCATAACTATTGTTTATAACTTCAGTTGCATATATATCTATTTATATATTGATCGTTTTGGCATTTCACTGAAGGTAACCTCTGCTTTTGCTTTTTTTTTTTCATCATATGCTTTGTCTGAATTATTAGGTTTGAGGCAGGTTTATTTTAAGCCAAAGCATACATAAAAAATTGCATTATACATTTCTAAATAACATAGTATCTACCTCATTACTGCTGGAAATTAATATACAGTGTGTAAAAGGGGCCCCAGTACATGTGTGCAAGTACATGTCATGGGAAAGTTTTTTTTAAAAGCGCTTGACTAAAATTCTGTTGCAAGTAAACATTTTGGTCTATAAACACTCTTGGTTTTGCCAAATTGGGGAGCATGCATACTTCTGCTTTTTTTTTTTTTACCACTGTAATGATTCTGCTTGCTTTTACTGAGAGTTCATATTTGACAGGCACATCAGTCCTTGTAGCTCTTTGTTTTCTATGTATAATTTTCTCTTTTGAAAAACCTGAGGGACAAATATCACTTAACTCACCAAATTTTTCTATTTCGTTGTGTACTTATTATCACAGTTTGTTGAATTGGTGTGAACAGGCTTTTTCTGCCTAAAGCAGTTTTCCATTTTTAATATCATATTTTTATTTCTGCTTTTTATTTAAAAACACCATGTTGGATTTTTTGTATTACATATACTACAGAAAAAAGAAGCAGTCTAGAAGGTTTCCAGTAAATATTCCAGCTGTACAAGGATCCTGCAAGGGGGATATATTCATCATTCCCAGTAGTATGGGGGTTTACCAATGTACCACATAGGCAAGACTAGAGGTGAAATTCATTGGTCCAAGTACATTAATTCACTGTAATCTATCTGGAGGTTTTGCCTTTTATATTATTGTCAGGTATTGTTTATCTGGTGTGTCTTACTCTAATCTAAATTATATATTTTTTTGGATTGAGAATGTTTATTCATTTTGTAACTCCAAAAATAAATAGGAATTTACATAATTTCCTGTTTTATTTATCCCTTCACTTTACATTTTACGTCTACGTTCACATCGGCAGTGAGGTTGCAGTGCGTATACTGCTTCCTCATGCCAGGCAGCTGCTGACCCTTGGGAGACCCAACATGGTAGAGTCTTCCTGCTTTAGAGAATAAATAGGGGCAGCAGAAAGCGTTAAAGTACTGCTCGCTGTCAAATGTGCAGATGCTGGTTCTATAAGAACCTGTGTTTTGGTGCGCGTGACTTAGCAGGTGGCAAGGTGCCAACTGCAGAGAGCTGCCTGGGATCACACTTACCTGAAACAGGTCTAAAGCAGCCCTAATAGTTGCTATACTCACAGGGATATGAAGATACTTATACTCAGTTTCTGGTCACTTGTAGTCCCATTTTTTTAGTGTTTTCCAAACATATAGTTGACCCCTGGAAACTTGGTTCCAGTTTAATGGAGTAGAAAAGCTCATGAAGGACCACAGGTAAACTCTGGGCACAAAAATGTTACTTTAAATATATGCCTCAATAGCCCCAAATGTTCTAAATTCACTTTGTGAGCACCAAATGCCTTTCCAAAGTCAGATAATACTATATAGTAGTGATAAAACCACTGTGCTGTACATAGCCTGTGCCGAGGGCAGAACTGTGGGAGGGACCCAGCAGGCTGCTTGCTGAAAACGATAATAGGGTGCATGTACAAGACCAGTCACCCCACACACAGATCGAGGACAGCAGTGAAAAAATATCTTCCAAATGGCATTCATAAGGCCAAAATTGTTACATACAGTTGGTATCGACAAACTTTCTGTATGCAACATCAAAAGACCTCTTTTTTAATAAACTGTAAAATGAAAGGCTTGTCCTGAGACTAGCTTGCTAAAGGTGGAAGTAAATTGGTGCAGTGTAGTGAACTTGTAGAGATTTAGGTATGTGAAGGAGAGACTTGCAATAAACAGAGCTTCTTCTCTATATTAGATGTTTGACTTGTGTATGAGTGACTTTTAATGCACTATATGGTGGAGTAACCCAGGTCCAGGTTCGCACTTGGAAAAATCAAGGTCTCAAAGTGAGTGAGGAGAACAATACACACAACCAAACAGAACTTTTGTAATAATAGCACAAGTGTAATTATTACCTGTTTAAAGGCAAACTATGAAAAGCTTACATATATGTGCATTTAAATTAAAGTAACCAAAAGTTTTTCTGTGTTCTCCCCAGCCCCTTTTAGCCGAGCGCACCACTCTGCAAATTTCAGTAACCACCCAAAAACAGTTGGGTGGTTACCTAAATTTGCCAGGTGGTTGGGCTGAAAAAAATTTCTGAGTTGAACACTGGATTCACTTACTTCACTGTTCAGAATTTTTTAGAGTAAACTCACTTCCTTGCTTTGTCTGGGTGCCGGCATCTTTACCCAGTCTTCTTCCAAGTTTGAGTCTTCAGCCACCTTGGTTGGCCAGGCTGGAATTAGGCAATTCCTGTGTGCAGGAGTTATTTATTCCTGGCAGATGTGTGGCCTATACACAGTACAGTATTCATTTTAGGGGGCATGCATACCTTCTTTCAGAAAACCTGAGGCACAAATTTCACTTGGCTCAGCACATTTTTCTGTTTCATTGTGTACATATTATCACAGTTTCTTGCATTGGTGTAAACAGACTTGTTCTGCTTAAAGCAGTTTTCCATTTTAAATATTATGTTGTTTTTTTTATTTATTTTACAAATACTACAGAAAAAGTAAGCAGTCTAAAGAAAAGATTGCTAACAGGCAGGTAAATATGGTATATTGGAGAAGGGACATCGCCTGTCCCTTCTGCAATAATCAACCTGTCTACTTTCAATTTCTTACTTTTAAATTATAGTTCCACTATAACAATACAGCTCCCCCATAGAATCCATCAAAAAATATCTTAGCCGATTGCAACTTAATCAGGAAATAATTGTATGTTTTGGGTAGTATTCCCTCAAGCCTAATGATTTCAGGAGAAAAATCGTTCCTTGATGATTGCTGTTATTAGATTGGATTGGCAGCAGGTAATTTTTTTTCTTTTACTGTTTAGTTAGCTATTCAGCTAAGACTCTTAACAATTGTTTATGTTAAAGTGTCTCTAAACCCAAAACCATGAATAAATAATTGATCACATTCCTAACTGGTTGTCTCAGTATATCTTACAATAGGTACTCCAGATTTCATGGAAAGAAAAATATATTTTAAGTCCACCTGATTGCAATTGGTGGTTCTCTATGGTCCCATTCTATGCGCAATGCATCCTCCTTTGGGTGTTTCTAAAAGAGTACTTTTCAATATCTTATTTCTCTAAAGAAACAAGATTGCATTTCCTGTTATACTGAGCTTAAATTGATTGAAGTCATCTAAAATACAATAGTCGCCTTGCTTCTGTGTGTATTCCTTTACCATTATTAGTAAGTAGCACTTAAGTAGACCTATTAGCGAACTCTTGTGCTGTGGAGCTGCCTTAGATGTTATTTTTTTATCAGAATAATGTGTTATCTTTGTGATCAGGGAGAATCGCTTGAAGATGGATGGCATAAGGAAAGTCTGGGGAAAAGAAGGTTACCTTTTGAAAAAAGAAAGTAAATCTAGTAATCCAGAGTCAATCTCTCCCCCACTGGAAAGTGGTATTTCATTGGGTGAGGATGAAGAACAGGCTGGAGCTTCTGGGGAACAATCCTTGGAACTTGTTTCAGAAGAAGATCAAGAAAAGAAACAGCTGGCTTCCTCCTTGTTTGTTGGCCTAGGATCCAATGCTGTCAGCTTGGTAAGTGTTGGATTAACACTGCTACTATCAAAAAACTCTATACCTGCTTTTTTGCTTTTCCAGGCAGACATGTGCTTTGCCCATTCTGGGGGGGGACGAAAATAGGTTAGCATGCAAAGTAATTAGTAGTAATTAGTAGTTTGAGTAATTAGTTTGCTTGAATCTCCGAGTTCCCAGTAATATCTTGAAGTAATTGTTTTCTGTATGACTTTATCATTCTCTCAGATTTGACCCACCCTTTACAAAATTGCTTCAGTTCATTGAAGTTTCAGTCATTGCATGTGATGTTGTGTATTATAAATAGAAATTTCCTCCTAGGCCTCATCTCAGTTATAATGGAAGTCTTGTGGTTTGTATGTATACAACTTTGCAAACCCAAGCCATGCTACCATGTTCTTTTTGAAGAGATGTGGCTTTCTCCTGGCAAACCCTCTCAAGAAATCCGCACCTGTTCAACATATTTTTCTAACTGTAGTGTCATGAACGTTAACATGCCGAGGCCTGTAATGTAGTTATTGGGGTTTTTGCAACTTCTTTGAGCATTGCACATTCTGACTTTGGGGAGTATTTGATGCAACATCCACTCCTGGCAAGACTGGCACTTGTCTTGAATGTTTTCCACTTGTGAATAAAAATTTCCACTGTGGAATGATGACACTGGTCAACAAACATTTTCTTGCCAAACAGATTAAAGTCATTTTATTTTATGTTTGATGCACAGATTCCAAATATAGTATTGGTTTTGCAAGATTGGCTTTAGTTTTTGAAATAATGACCTCAATATTAACTTCATAGAAAAC
>NC_092859.1:129253622-129262732 GCF_032062135.1 Pyxicephalus adspersus
AACATAAAAGAGAAAAACTGTTCTGATGACATAGCTATGTGTATTGTTGTTGCCACAAACGATTCTGGTTACATTTTGCATTTTATTTGTATGTCTAAATTTTAGAATAGCATATGTATTCTTCCTTCTGTGCTTAAATAGCTTATAAAAATGTAACTAAAGCTTCTTTTTCAAATACAAAAAAAAGTATTACGATTATTTGTTTTTAAACATCTAATTTTTGTATATATTGTATTTTCAAGATGGGTAAAACAGACCAAACAACGCACAAGTTCAAGAGGAAATCAAAGATGGGAAGTAAAGCTACAGAAAAATCATCCTTGAACACATTTGTGGATCAGAATCATATAACACAGACATCAAATGAAGGCCATTCAATAGACACCAGACCATTTCCTGCACAAGGACCTGGCAGTTTTGGAGAGCAGACTGTTGATGCAAAGGTTTCCCCTTTGTTTGCAAACACTAATCTAGACATTGTGCAAGCAAATAAAACATCCCTGACATTTCATGAAGCCCCTAAAACTCAACATGTACCATCCCTGCTTCCTGAACTTGCCCAGTATGCCCACACAGAGCTTACAGAGCTCGCAAGCAGTGATAATCTGAGCATTTACTCAAGTAAAGTTTGGAAGGATGACAATGTGCTATTGGCTCTGGTATTTGTCAATCAGAATCCTTTAGCAATAAAAAGCATTACTGTGAAGATGGAAGATTCGGACAGTATTACTGTAAGTCAGAAATGTGAAAAGTATTGGATGACAGTATGTTTTTAGGGATTAGTAAATCAGAGGTTGTGCATTTCAACCAACTGTCTGTATGTGAATTGTCTATGAATTGTATGTGAATACAAACCCACATCTTTTAAAACTTTAAAGCCACTGAAAGGTGAAGTGATTAACATTGATTATCTTGTGGGAAAATGAGATACAGTCATGGACAAGTGTTTGTATCCCTGCGCAAAAAAAAGAGTCCTTGTTTCTCTGATATACCTTGAAACTGATAAGGGTAATTTTATTGCTTTATAACAAAAACCAGACTTTTCTTTAGTTTTGATTTAGCAAAATATTTGAAACACAACAAATGAAACTGGTATGGACAAAAATCATGTGATCCATAACCTTATATTTTGTTGCACAACCCCTAAAGGCAGTCGTTGCAAACAAGCAATTTCTATAGCTCTATGTAAGACGTCTTCTCCTTTGGCCCACTTTTCCTGATTTAACTACTCTAGCGTCCCAGGCTTCAAGGGTGCCTTCTCACTGCATGTTTCAGTTATTTCCACGGAAGTTCGATAGGATCCAAATCAGTGCTTATAAATGGCCAATTCAGAATAGTCCAATGTTTTGTTACCTGTGATTAAGAGAGAGCATTCTGACCTGGCAGTACATTTCTCTTCAAGTTCTGATAGTCTTTAGATTTAATTGTTCCATGCACAGACTTAAGGTACTCTGTTTCAGATGCAGCAAAGTATCCCAAAAACTGAGCCACATCTACCATCATGTTTCATGGTAGATGTGGTTTCCTTTCCCTTGGACACTTCATTTCATTATCTGTAGGCATAGATTGGATGTGACCTGCCATAAAGATCTACTCATCTATCCAAAGCACATCTTCCCAAAAAGATTGTGGCTTATCAATATGCATTTCAGTACATTCCAGATAGTTTCAGACCAATTTATAATGTGTTATAACATGGCCACAATCAAGCAGGCTAAGATTTGTTTTTGAGTGCTGGTGACTAGTTGGATGGTGTGATTGGGCTATAATGGAGCTTGAACTTGGTGTGCAGCTTGTGTGTGTTAAAGTTGTCCTTGTTTTTTGTTCTCTATCTTTCTTGCCATATTAAGGGGTTGATTTTCCTCTTGCCACCGTGTCAAGGGAGGTTGTGTATAGTCCCAAGGAGCACAAACTTCCTAACGCATGCAACTGTTGTCACCGCAGCTTGGAGATGGTTCCTGAGCTATTTCTTTAAGTTATGCTTTAACATAAAATGTTTTTTCTAATATTCTCTAATGATTTTCTTCTTTGTTTCTCTGGTCCATGTACAGTGTGAGACACATGATAATACTAAAACCAGCAGAGTGACAAGTTTTCTTTTTAAATAAGCAAACATGTATCTTATCACATGTGATTGCATTCATTAACATATCAAAGCTATAGGTGGGACAAAAAGCACTTTTCCAATGAGCTGTAAGGGCACTAATAAATTGTCCATGGCTGTATATCAGGCAGTAAGAGAACAATCAATTCTTTGAAGGCGATGTGTTAAAAATAGAAAATAATGACCATGTGTAAGAACCTGTGCAACTTTTTGTTGAAGAGATCGGTAAACCACATGGCATTCCCCGGTCAAATCAAAAAGATCTATAAACAAAAAGAACTTTGTTGTAACTTTATCCCATATAAATTGATACTGTCATTGCTGAATTCCTTTAAAATGTTAGTAGTTGTGCTGAAGTACTTGCTTTACTTGGAGCCTTCAAACAAATATGCAGACCTCTAGGACAGCGGTCACCAACCAAAATTTTGGTAGTCCGTGGCTCTGGCTGGCGCACCTCCGAGCGGGGCCAGGGGAAGGACTCCGCTGGGGGGATGCACTGGCCAGTGCCACGGACCACATCCCGAGTACAGTTTCCTGGCTCGGGCACACAGCCCGCCCACTCTCCTATTGCAGGCTCAGATCCATTTACACCCCTCTAACTACACTGTTTGTGAATAATCACACCAAGCAATTCATCTATTAATTTCAGCATTCAACCAAATATTTCATCTAATCCAGCCAGGTGGCATGACCTATTTCCATGTCCTTAATCCTGTAGAGTCCAATCTGTGGGTGGGGCAAAAATGCAGTTGGATGTTCCGTTTCTTTTTTCTTTTCTTTTTGTAAACTTTGTTCAGGTTTATTCAGATGAGTGGCAACACTTTGCAGGCTAATTGTCCTTTTGCAGTGTTGCCGCTCATCTGATTAAAGCTGAATAAAGTTTATACAATGTAGAAAAAAAAAGTTTAGCATGCACAGTGTTGCCACCAGAAATAAAGAAAATCCAGCTGCCACTAGCAAGACCACCAGGTATTTAGTCTTTATTGTAAAGATTTTTTTTAAAAACCCAAATTTGGCTTGGTGCTGGCCTCTTGCAATCTTCTGTAGGGCAGGACTTAGATTAAGAAAGAGGAGGGCAGGACTGACAGACAATCAAATGTGCTTCATTAAACAAAATGTCTGGCAAGAAACAAGCTGATTGAAGGAAAAAGCAAAGTACGCAAACACATGGCCATATAAGTCTACCGCTGATCACTACCTGCTTAGTCAGAAAGCAGAGGTAGAGGGGGGACAACCCTGTGTTTCCTAAATGGTGACATCCTTCTGACTGTGCATAGTGATAGAGCTGTTAATGTCAAGACTGGATGGACAGAAATAAAAATCCTTTGACTGGTAAAAAAAAAAACTCCTGCATTTTTTATGTAAATATTTAGGTATTTGCTTAAAGTTTCATCTTTTAAGACTTTTCTTTGCACTCTCTGATCAGCATACTGTAACAGCCAAACAGCTCACATTTTCAGGAATCTGGCAATGACCGCCCCATATTTTGCAGGTTTATTTCAATTTAACAACCAATTTAAATTTCAAAGCACCACCTCTTTATTTGTCTTGCCAATTTCCTTGTAAATTTATTTATTTTAATACCAGGAATGGATTGCTTCAATGTCATTTGCTATTTTCTAGCAAATGTTTTGAATCCTTGACCAGATCCATTTCAGGTTTCCTGGATCACCCAGCTTCACTGATGGAAGTGTATCCTTTCCAGCCTTGGAGAGTTTTAATAAATCAGGTCCATTGCCTCAAATGTTAGACACTGGATCAACACCTGTATGGACAAATCATGTTAAATAAATGATAGTTTAGTTAGCCAAAGAATGTGGTAATATTGGATTGCCAAAGTGTAATATATATATATATATATAATTACCAGCACAGAATACACAGCTATAAAGCATTCCTTTTTAGATGGGGCAGAAAACACACAGGTATTGAGCTAGTTTTTTCCAGACCTTCTTGGTGGTTTTTGTTGTCACTTTTATGGACATAAAAATGGCAATCTTATCATTGGAGCTCATGTATTAAAGCTTTCCAAGATTAGAGAAGATAGACTTTCAATGGAGAACCTGGGTGATACATCAAACTTGGTATGTATCTAGTCCAGGATTGAAAACATTTGCCTACTATTAGCAAACGATATTTAAGAAATTCATTCCAGGTTTGATGGATCACCCATGTTTTCCCATGATAGTCTTATCTTTGATAAACCAGGCCCATTATGTGCTAACATCCTCATAAAAAGATGCAAAGCTCTTCACACCATGATTTCCTCTGGTAATGAGTGTAAGAATTCTTTGTTTTCTTCTGTGCTTTTCCTTCGCCTTTGGGTGTTTTTCTACATTCATGCCGGATTAACTTTGAGTTTTTTAATAATAATATTCTATCGTGAGTTATCTGACCTGGGATCTGGAATTGTCTGTAGAAGTATGTATGTACTGATTTTGGCTGACATAATCATCATCATTATTGTTACATTGTATACCTATTGATTCATATCTATTGCTTTAAGGTGATGAAGGAATAGTGGCATGCCAGCTGCTGCCCTCTGCCCCATCTCTGCTGCACTGTCACCTCCAGGAAGGAATGCTGCTTCTATGGATACGATCATCTTCTTCTGCTTTATCGGACTGCTTACTTTGCCAATGCCAAAAAGCACTCGAGGACCACTAAGACTTGCTGTCCCTCTGACTTAGGTTTACCTGGTTGTATCAAGTTGTAAACCAAAGCAATGTCGCTGCCTGAAGGAAGATGTACAATTCCTGTACAGAATAACTTAAGACTTTGAAGAAACAATGATTTTTATTGACAGATACTACAAAATTTTGTACCTATTAGTTGTTGATAATTGCTATATTGGTTTGGAGTATAATGAATGTAAACAGGTTTTTATTTTTTTATGTTCTTTATTTGAAAAACTTCACATCAGGTGCCATGATCCTAGCAGTTCTGGGTTCTCACCAAGGGTGAGGCATTTAAAGTCCATATAGCAATAGGTCAGCAATACAGTGTTTAAACTTCGAATCACTAGTATTGTTCTTACATTCATCGAAGTGTTAAAGGAAATCTCCAGCTGACTTTAAAAACAAATGAACTGACATAATACATTACTTAGTGTAAACCCGTGAGATGAGTTGTCACTGCTCACTTCTTCTAGAAGTTCTAGTTCCATAACAGTATTGTGATCCTACTGGTTTTAGCACTTTGAATCACTGACTGGGAACAACCAGGCCACTCAGGAAAATCAGATATCTGTATTGAATATTTAGTCCGAGTTGGAGATTTGGAGTAATAAACTGATGGTCAGGTTAACCATCAGGCAACTAGAATTTTGATGAGGTGAGGTCATCTTTGTTATCTTCATGATTTTTGATGTCAAGTTTCCTTTAATATAAAAAAAAAAAAAAAAACTTTTCGCATTCTAAGAATTCTGAGGTGCACCAACCTGCATGCTGAGAAGTATTTAGTTACCCTTAGCTCATGTATTTCCTTTATAGATGGAGAAGAAGCTGCTGTGGGAATAAGCCATAGTTTGTGTAACGGCTTGATTGTTGTCCTGAATTTACACAATAATTATTGTTACTATTCCAAAACTTGGGGGCAATGCATTCCCCAACTTCAGCATTCTAAAATTTGTTGGAGTTTTAGTGTGTGCGAATGACCAGATTATCACTGGAGTCCTCCTTTAGCAATGCACTATAAGGTACTAATTTATTTCTTCTTATTCTGCAAAGTCTTCCTTGCTTTTCTCTCTCATATCTGTGACTTTTACTTTCTCAGCAGGCCTAATATGAAATTCAGCTTTCATAGGTATGCCAGACTCACAGTATGAGCTTTTCTACAGAAAGCAGGTAACCTAAACTACAAATTTGAGCAGACACATTAGTGACTGGTGTAAGCCATGTGAATTTACAGATATGGATGCCTGCACTTTATATTCTGGCAGCCATTATCCGCATTATCGTTACGCTTGCTGTTTTCTTCACTTATCTACATCACTCCATGTCGGTGACTACCTGATGGCTGAAATCTTTGCATCCCTGTATGTTTACTTTTTGTGCCTTTTAAATTGAATGTGTACATAAACATGCCAATATGTTTTACCTTTTATACAGTTTGATGCCATGTCCGTGCTTGATGAATATGTTATAGAAACACAGATTCCAATTACTGGCTTTAGAATTTTTATTTTTGCAAATGCATGACAATCACATTATTAAGGAAGATGTATTGCCAAATGAATTGCATCCAAAAAAAAAATATGTATATATATATATATATATTTTCCACCCTATAGTTGGTTTAAAACAAAAACAAGGAGCTCAGACATGAAAAGCACAGAGGGCACAAAGTGATGAATATGTTTCTAAGAAAAAAAAATTGTAATAATATACTGGTTGTTAACTTTACCCAGTCACACTTATAATAAGTAAGGTTAAGAAACTTTTGGTTATTATTGTCAGATAATGTGATTATCAGATAATGTGATAATAATAATTGTCAGCAGCTCTCCGATACCAGATAAAACAGCTCTGTAATTTGCTGACCGCCGCCTAATGAAGCACCTCAGCATGGAAAGCTGCCAGCGTACGATGGGTCATACTCAGTAGACCACAGAAATGTAATATTTTAACGTGTGTGACAGTTGTGTAGCAGAGGACACCAACAATAACAAAGTAGAACACTAGACAATGGAAACTCCTGTTAGGTAATAATTGAAATGTTGCATGCTGTACTGCATATGGTGGAAACCAGCAATAGCAGATTCCTTGCTGATTTTTTTCTGTGCAGACCTGATGCATCCCAGCAGGGAGGAGAAATACATTATGCTCACATTGAAGGCATGCATTATGTCATTGTGTGGTTGCCTGTGTGCATTAGCCTTCGCTAGGGCTGGTTGGAGTTAAATGGAACTAAACCCCAAAATACTCAGCACAGGGCACCACCATCTTCTTTCTTCTTCACCTCTTCAGCTATCTTCGTTAAACAGGCTGGGATGACATAACTTCCATGGAAGCATTCATGAGTTCATTGAAAAATGCAGGGAAATCGGGATTGCGGGGTATCCTGTGTAACAGTTGAAGTTAAGGTTCCCCAGAGCGATCAGGTAAGATTGCTTATTGCAGAAGTGACATTGCCTGTGCCTTTTTGCAATAAACCCCTCCCTGATCACAGATTTTTAAAAGTGGAACTTGAGTTACATTTTTCTATGCATATGGTCAGCTGCACATGAATGAATAACATGTAGACACTTAACTCAGTTTTTTCTTTGAAATCTAACTTAAAAATAGAAACATTTTATTATCTTTTTAGGCTAAATATGTGTTATGGTTTATCTCAGTGGAAATGGCATGGATATTCTGTTTTTGCAAACGATAACAGAACTTGTTTCCTGGAAACATTCACTTTAGTATGCAGTCTTTTCACTGGGCAGTTCTTTTAGTGGCTCTCTTGCAGACACAGTCCAGATAAAATGCCTGACACACAGCAACTCAGTTTATCATTCGCGCAACATGATTTACAACAGTTTCCTGCACTGCTTGTCTCTTTGCAGATTTCCAATATTTCTTCCTTATCGGCTCTTCACACTGTTCTCATATTGCATTCTCATTTTACTTATTCTCCACACTGTTCTAGGACCTTTTCTCCAATACTCAGCGATTGAATGACTTGAAGAATGTGCTTTATTCACTTTACTTATTACCTTAACTTTTTTACTTAGATTGGTACATTTGATGACACCAAGTGAGAATTTACTTTTCAACAGAACCATATTCATGGGCAGGGAAAAGTAAAGTTAAACACCCCCCATATACAGCTGCACAACCAGTCCCCCAAACAGCTTCTCTTTACCAGGCTGTTGGTTGCAGGTACTGACATCATATTAAGCAGGGCAGCAGCTCTCCATTGTAAATGAGGATTTCTAGGGCCTGTCCACAATGTGGAATGTTGGGGAGAAGAGTCCTTGCTGCCAGGGTGAGAAGGAAAGAAGCTACCTCTTTCTGTTCCCCTAGAATACAGGAACAAGCACTAAACTTTTACAGCACTGGGGAAGCACTACTCTAAAGTACATTTTCTTTTCCTGAACTTAAGCTCTAAAATGAGATCCTTAGATGTTTTGACATGATTGGATGATAGAATGATTACTTAATTTACCAGTTATATTGGTTAAAAAAAAGGTGCACAGTTGATCCAGAGGAAGTCAAAAATAAAGTCTTACAAAACATGGTTCACTTTGCTCCAACAAGAAAAAACCCTTCCTGATCCTGTGAGGCAATTGGATGTTCCCTGGATCAAGAGTCTTTTCTTTTAAACTTTGATTTAAACCCAATGCTTCTTAGTTGTTCACAATTCTTTCTTCTCGTCCACTGATATGCATTGCTAGCTTGTTTTGTTCATCAGTGCTCAAGACAGAATTTTTTTTAAGCCGGGTGGGAAGAAATTGTAGATGGGTGGCAGCCCCTTTAACGTGACCCAACTCTTTAGCAACCACCCAAAAACAGCCAGGTGGGTGCTGAAAAGTGCCAGGTGGTGTGCCCAGTTAAAAGGGCCTGGGGAGAACCCTGTTCATTGTATACCAATGATGTGATCTCCTTACTTAACTCCTAATAAACAGACTGGACCATCCCAGCCATTCACAGGTCTCTCCTGGTGATTTCTAGTAGTTTTTTTACCTTGTAGCCATCAGCTGTGGGAAGCCTTCTGCCATTTTTGCAGATCAGTCTGCAATATGCAGCAGTGAATTTAATTACTTTCTAATATGGTCCAAACCTGGATTACAACAGTAAATTTAATTTGCTCTTTTTATTGTAACCTTTGCATGCCCTGGGAATTTGTAGTTGTTCATTCCAGTTGTCCTTTAGTAAAGTCACTGCCCGGCAAGAAACATTCATAGAGGTAGCCTAAAAAATTGTGACCTCCTCCTATTCCAGGTCAGGGACTCATTGTTGTAGTGAAGGCAGGATTATGAGGACAACCTCAAACTTAGCATCATTCAGTAAATTTAAACAAA
>NC_092859.1:129263636-129272594 GCF_032062135.1 Pyxicephalus adspersus
AAATTAAGATTTTTATGTCAAGGCATAATGAGCTTATATAGAATGTAATTATTTATTTGGTAAAGACATCAAAATTCTAATTGGTTCATACAGATCAGGAGCTTTGATCATAAATTGTGTCAATGAAGTGGTGTACACAGGCTTCTGGGAGCAGGCAGGTAAAGTGTAACTAAATCTAGGAACAAATGTGTAATAAGATTGCCTAGGCTGCATTCGCTTGTCAAATCATTGTCATGACTTTCTCTCTGGGAAGATTTAGTATCTGTACACCAGTCCTCCGACATATCAATCCAGCCCAATGGGTGGTGATCTAGTACAGTCATGAAGTCATTAGACCTAGAGTTTCATCACTTTCTGCTACTGGAGGGATATCTCTCAATGTAACCTGCCATACAGCCATGTTCTTTAAATTACCCCATCCTATGCAAAGGAGATCAGAAATGAGGAACATGTGGTCTAAATCAACAGCAATGTGTCACATTTGCTTTCCCATAAATACAGGGCAGTGAAAGTTGTCAACCTAAAACTGTGTTACTTGCAGGACCACAAAGTTAAAATAAAAGGGGGGGAAAAAAGAAGAAAACTAACACAGCCTTGAGGACTTCTCTTTATATTTTGTCCTATACTTTCCATAAAAGAAGATGCATGAAAAACACAAAATCTAGTAAACATTTCTCAAAAAAAAAAATCAGAGTAATTTAGGAATAAAATCCATCACCAGAAAGAACAAATTGCTGAACCACTTAATACTGGCCATTAGAGAATTGCAACTGAAAAAAGTGCAGACCAGTCAGTGCTTATGCTGCCGCCGGTCCACCCACAAAATCTCCTACATTGGACATGTGAGCGTCAAAAATGGACAATAGAAGGTGGGCCTGTCTGGTGAACCAAGTTTTGGGCAGGTATTTGGATACTTGAATTGTTTCCTAATGTTGGACTATCATTTAGCATTTAAGACTAAGCTCTGACATCTTCCCCACATTATGATGACATTTTCAACCTGAACCTGTGCCCAGTTTATACACCTTATTTATTCTGAAAAAGTAGGAAAGAACATCAGAAAGACCTTACTGCTGTCTTTGTTAAGTGTTGTATATAAATTTAGGTTAAACATAATCTAATAAATTTGTTCTCTCTTATTCATATCTCTTTAGTAGTTTTAGAGCCTTCTCATTCAATTGAAAGTAAAAAGGTAAAAGGTAGGAGATTGAAAGAATGAGGATTTAGGCTTAAAATATTTGTTTGCAAGCTTAATTAATGTATGAATTGTGAATACATAATTAACATGTACAATTATTTTGTTGAGTACCCAATCCTGTTCACTTTCACAAGATAAGGGTATCTATACTATACAAAGTTACCCTAAACACCATGTGTTCGTATGTGTTTCAACACATTTCGCCAATTTTAGGCTTCTACTGGCGTTTGGTATTGAGAGGACTGTATGTTATCTATACAACATTAGAAAGAAGAAAATTGTCAAAAAACATAAAATATGTTGTAGGTTCTAGCAAAATCAAATGCTATATGAATATCAATAAAAAGCGATAAATCATAATTGCAGTTATAAACCATTCAATGCAACTAAAGTGCATAACAGAAAAAAAAAAAAAAAACATTCTATGTCACTAGGGTGCATAAAAATTCCCAACAGGTAAATAGATGGTTTCTTAATTTCATATCTGCTAAATATAGAACACAAATGGACCAGGTAAGTGATGATTTTAATATAGGGAGAAAAGTTCGGGGTTATCGAAAATAGTAACTTTTTTTAGCCCGTACCAAGGTCGGGCTTATCGGTCAGGTGGTTAAATAAGAAATCTAAAAGAAAAACATCTCCAAACATATCTTCCAACATCATTCTACACCCAATATATAAATTGTACTTTAATCTGCATCATAATACTGTAGATTATGTGCAAATCCTTCTATACCTGGGGGCAAAGGAGGTAAACCGAGATGCTTCTTTTTAGGTTTCTTGGTATTGGCCTTTCCACATTTACTTTAGTGAGATCAGATGATCAAATTCCCCACATTTTAACATATAGGTCATTTTAGGATTCTGTTGTATACTAGACATGTAGACTATAAATATTTGAACAGATTTACAGAAGAACATAATGTGGTTTGTTTGGTAGGACGGTTAAAGTGCAGCAACCAATTTACAGTTAAGTTCTAAAAACAAAAATTCCCTTTCTGTGATCTTTGGATTGTTGATAATCTTTTGTGTGACAGCCAGTGTTTTTCTTTTCACATGCAGCTCAAAATAACCACATTTTATTTCACATCTAAAGAATAAGGCTGAAGGAAAACCCAGATGTGTTCAGTTTTGTGATATTTTATCAAAACAGGGTAGAAAAATACAAAGGCATTTAGGAAAATTAAAGGTATAAAAATGTGTGATCAGGCAGAGCTTTATTGCATAAAGGGACAGGTGATTTCTCTTATCTGATGAATATTTATACCGCTTCCCCTGCAGTTGCCACAACCGGATGAACCCCTGGCAGCACAACAGTTACATCATCCTGACCTAGCCAATCAGACGGCCAAAGATTGCATTTAGGAAGAGAAAACGGAACATAATAGCCGTGCCCTTTGAGGGAAAAGGGATGGGAGAGTATAACATGGTCCAGTTCTGCTTTAAGCAAAGGCCTGCCAATGTTATGCAACCAATTCAATTTATTCCAACACTGGAAATAAGTACATAAAAACGGTTAAAAAGGAAACCAGTATGCTTGTCGATGACCGAAATCAGAAACAAGGGAATATATAAAGAATGTTATTAAAATTCTGCTAAAAACTTACAGATGCATTTATTAAATTGGGGCAGACGGCAATGACTACAAAAGCGTAGAAATAGTTCTGCTTTCTAGCATTGTTTGTGATTTTCTACATGATTCTGATTTGCTAGAAAGTGCTAAAGAGTGATTACCGGATCAGATACACTGTAAGCATGAGCCAACTAGAACCCAATAGAGTCATGCAAATGCATGCTGATACAACCCTGTCTGTTGCTTTACAGAAGTTAAAAAAACCTATGGGTCCAGTTAAGGGCATCCTAACCCATTGCAATTACGTTTTGGTTTACTGCATGCAGCTTCCTTGATATTTTCCATTTTTTTTTCCCACTTGCTATAGGATACTAAAGTGTACAATGTCTCCCAAAAAGATGGAATAAGGAATAAAACAAAAAAGTTAGGGCCAAATCGCAACAGGTGCATAACTTGCATTTGCATATAACATAGCATGTTAAAGTGCCATTATTTTAGTATATTAGTCCCCTGCACACCAAGGTACTGCAGCTCCAGCAAACATATGTTACAGCATGCCACATACATAGTGTATTGTGATACACTGCATTGGAAAAAAAAAAAGACATAAAACAACTTGAATGCCAAGACCTAGGCAAAACCTTGTAACATAATTGACTTGTTCTGCAGACATAACAGTAGGTGTGTCTTTTTGCCCATAAAGCATACTAAACTAGAACATGTTTCTCATCGTTTAAATGTT
Source organism: Pyxicephalus adspersus (assembly GCF_032062135.1). Taxonomy (NCBI): domain Eukaryota; kingdom Metazoa; phylum Chordata; class Amphibia; order Anura; family Pyxicephalidae; genus Pyxicephalus; species Pyxicephalus adspersus. The sequence goes on from NC_092859.1 coordinate 129,267,150, forward strand.
TATAGAATTATATCTTTTACATACTATATTCTATATATTTACCAGTTTTTTCTTTAGGCTGTTCAGAAAAATATTTCATTGAGGTAACATTTCAGAATATGGCCACTTGAAGGGTGACTTCTCTTTAATACCTAGTGATACGGATTAAAAGTGCACCCTAGGAATACACCCTTCATGGAATGCTCTGCTTCTAACAACATCTATAAAGATCATATATGGAAATGTTTGGTGTTTGATGATTTATTCCACCTACCTCCCAAGACTACTCTTATACCACTATGTGAACAAACAAATGGTATGGGAGGAAGACAGGATTGAAAACAGGCCTCAAATAGGACATTTTCCTTTCCCAATATTCAACTTTCTTCCATCACAAAGCTCAATACCAAGGTAAGTTTATATTTCATGGTAAAATCCCTCAGTATCTCATGCTGCCATGTTCAGTTTGGTGCTATTCTCCAGACACTTCTGCTTAGCCACCAGATAGATTCAGTCTTATGACACCCAGCATGACTTATCCTAGAAGACGGAGAAATCTGATTGTAGGGCATCACATGGCACCCTTCATTTAATTTACTGGTGCACAGTAGTGCTAAGGCCATGAGGTCAGAGCTGCTCTTTGCATTAGTAAGTGCTGACTAGGAAAAAAAGAACAAGAGGTGCCTGTGGTGTTAGGTGACCAGCCCTGAGACTTATGGAAATGGGAAATTACATTATGAAAGGAAGGGTTTGCTGTTCCAGTTCCTAAAAGTTTTAGGAATCCAGGAGTGGCACAGAACACCAGACTCTACCTATAGTATACTACCCTTGGGTGGACCAATCCTTTATTATAAATAGATATCTTGAAATGTTTTTTTCGCTCCAGAATGCGTTATACCTTGTATTAAGGCCATACAACCCTATGTTCATGCAGGTATATCCTTACTGCAGATTTGCAAACAAACTTGGGTCATGCAGAATCTTGCATTGCTTTTGCCAAAGTTGTAAAGCAAAGCATAGAACTAAGAAAGCAGCTAAAAACTATAGAATTTAAAGCCTTTCCAGAAAAAAAATCCATCCAGATAAAATACAACAATTTAGAGTTGTTTTTAGTTCCCATGATTGCTGCTCTACTTCACCACAAGCAAGCTTACCCTTAAATTGGGTTATGGAAATGGAATGGTTTTATTTGTCGTCAAGTAGCTCAGCTTATCTAATGCAGTGTAGTTTAATTGTTGCAGATGAAGGCCTCATTCTGTATATAAACAGAAATATGTCCCAAAAACAAAAATAAAAATGACACCCCATACAGACATCTGCTGTGCTTGAATCTGGCTGCCAGCGACCAACATGTCCTTTAAGAAGCCATCTTGTTTATTCACCAAAAAATAAAGGAAAAAAAATTGACAAAAGGCAAAATGTTTAAATGATTCTGTCATCCAGTAGTTTATTTATTCCCTCACAAATCCTTTTGAGGTACTGCCGGCAATTCCCTTCAGGGCTGTACAGGGCAGAAAGGAAATCCACATCAGCAAAATGATTAAAAACTCTGTTAATGCGGCTGTGGGATTTTGGCGTTAAGTGGCGCTGCACTAAATCATGAAGAAGATCTTTGCATTCATGTAGAAGTCCAGACAGAACATTTTTGTCGAATGTGTATTCCACTTCATAGAAACTGACAGCAGTCATAGCCGTCTGATTCAGCCTTTTCCTGAATTTCTCCACAATCTCCAGTTCCTCTGGGCTGAACTGGTTATTTCTGTACAAAATGCCAACTTTCACAGCCACCTTGATAAGGTCTTTTAGGATTTTGTGAGCTTCTTTCTTGTTTCTGTTGTATTCCTTGCAAGTTATTAAGGTATGAAAATATTTGAATCCCCATAGCCATAGTAACACCCAACACTGTACAAAACATGCTAGACTTGAGAAAATAAATACTTCTGTTGCTGCTTTTGATGAAGCTGAAATCTGCTCCATGTTTGGTACATCGGACAATGGGGTAAGCACTTTAAGGACTTAAACCTGTCTCTAGTACTGGAGGATACAGGCAGTAATCTTCATAAAATGATGAACAGTCAGCACACCAACAGGCAAAAAAAAAAAAAAAATGGCATACTTATTATAATGTCATAACAGCCAAGGAACAGATGATGTTTCGGGAACAAGAAACCTCAGGAGCACTAAGCCTCCATTCTCAAGGTTAAAAGAAAACACACACCAATCTAAGAGGTAAGGAGACTTCAAAGTATATCTCCCAAAGTTGTAAAATGCACATTATGTTTTTTTTTTTTCAATTGCATACGCATGGCTTCTCTGTATAGGGTACCAAAAGTCCAACATAAATGTTAAAAGTGCAAACAACAATTATTTTTTGGGAGTCTAAGTGGTATTATCTATATATATTATCTAGTGTGAAATAACACAAAATATCTAACGCATTTGAAGGAGCTAAATGGTCTTCTTTCTGAGCTCATAGCTCTTGAAGAAGCTTTACCAGACTATTAAGAGGAGTGTCTAGATTGTATTCTCCTAGACTTAAGCTCTTCAGGGTGGGAAAAGTTACTGTATTCCTGCTTTTCTCTAAAGCAACCCAGAAGCTAGAAGTCAGATTACTTTAACTCCTCCATATCAGCAGCCCAGTTTCTGTCTTGCTTTGTCACGACACAGCACACAACTCACAGACACATTATTATTGGAATAGTCATGTCCTGTAAAGTAAATAAGAAAAACTGGCCAAACTGTTCATCTCCTCCTTGTTAACTTTGTAATTACACCCAATTTACAGAGGGTTACATTTCCCTGCTCAGCATGCTTTCCATCATTGTACAGCACGTGTCTCCAGAAAAGGCCTTCACTGCTAAACATGTAATTATTTCTATTTTCAAAACAGACACTTGAAATATATTACATTCATTCCCAGGAAGTTGCCATGCTTGTGCAGCTGTCTTTTTGAGCAGAAGCTTTTATCTTTATAACAACAAGGAAACTTGACGATGATTTTCAGTGGCTGCTTATGCTCATTGACAGAAGACTGAAAAGCCATAATCGAAAAGAACCGGTTATGTTAACTATTAAATAAACCATAAAACCCAGTCATGTTAAAGGAGCACTGGACGTTTTTTGTGCAATTAAATGGTTGGTGTGTACAAAGGCCTTTTCATTAGTTAAACCTGCCCTTTTCATACCTTTGTGCTTTTAGTGTCCTACAATACGGTTTAGAGCAAGCAAAACGTGAATGAAAACTAGTTACCATCATAAGATATTATTAGGCTCTTCATATCAGTGTATTTTTTTAAAGGGTAACATGTTACATTAAAAAAAATGCATGTAAAACCGAATAAAACAAGTTTATAAATAAGTAACTTGGAAATTGTGAAAATCAACAAAGTGCACAACATGTCTGATGTTGCCACACATTGTGAAGCAGAATGATGTACTGCTATGAAGGTACATGGGTGGGTCAAGTACGAATGGCCCCCAAAGTGTTTACATATATTGACAGTATTGTTCTATTGAAAGGGTTTTAATTCATATTTTTACCATGTAGGGTCTTCTACCTGAAGGCATGTATACCATGTATCAATATAGTACATTTCATCTCTTTACACTGCTTCACTCAAAGTCTGAAGGGTAAAATTCTCAGTGAAAAGGACACATTTTTAGGATTTTTTGAACCATGAATTGGAATTATCATGAAGTTAATTTTTGGGGTCTTAACCTTTGGGGTATACTGCTGCCTAATAAAAAGGCTGGACAACGGCAAACACATATGTTGTAGGCCACCCCGGGAAAACCCCTCCTATTATAGGCATGGCTCAATTTTGTAGCAAAAAAGATACTATGATAATAAATCCAAGGAATCCTACAATTGCTGGAAACCATGCACCCAATAATCTCCACAAACAAGCCATCTGTCCCAATGAACAGCACAAGATTTTAAATTATTATTGTCACAAATACAGGTGAACAAACATGTCCATAAAATAAATAAGTGCTGATAGGGTGAACAATTAGAGGACATCTTAAAAAGGCACAATACAATTGTGCCAGTGCCTTCAGCCATGTGATTAGTACTAAAGAAACCTTGGATATCATCATCATGTTTAAGCTTTCTATTGCTACAATCATAAGTCCACGGTAATCTTGTTGGAAATCTCCGCAGCACCTTCTAGATGAGCGTATCCCCTGGCATTATTCAGTAACCATCTGGCAATTTTGGATGGTTACAATACAGGGGCACATGGCAACAATAGAAAAATGGAGCATACTAAGGGGGGTGGGGTAGAAAAAAAGCTGACAAAATTATAGCAGTTACTGGATTCCAATGGCAACAACTGGAAACACTAAAATTCTTCTTCCCAACCCAGCTTAAAAAAAAAAAAAAAAAAAAAAAAAAAAAGTCTTAAAAAAAATATCTGGGGAGAACACCCCCTGAGAGACTTAATTAGTGATCCAATAAATGCTTCCTAAAAATGGCTATTGGAATCAAAAGATAGTTGAATTTATTGGGAAGGAAGGAAAGGTATAGTATATGCTACAGTCCCGAGCAGTGCAGTCCTGGGCAAAAGGCAATGGGGCAAGGTTTTCCTAGCTAGCTACCCAACACCATGTCCTGACTTCACCTTCATGACCAACCATTATGTCTTGCACCTACTAGGTTATAGTCCGGTGTATTGATAGCAAACAAATTCGATGGCACATATTTCAAGCTTTTATTTATGAACAGCATTTGGGGCTCTTCAAGCAGAATGTGCTTTATTTTATTAATGCTGCAGAGGTTTCCTGTACACCGCATTCTCTTGCCTAGTATAAAAAGAGTATTGAGCTAGGGCCATGGGGGAACAAACACATACTTAAGGGGTGATGAATTAGATACATAAATAATGTATGGTATTAGCAGATATTTCTGGAGGTGATAATACTAGATATATAGAAAGAAGATTCTAATAATAACCTAATAACTGCTGAAACATGTAAAGCCGCTTTCAGTCTTCTGTAAAACTGCACTGCGCTTTACATTAAACTGGCATAAGATAAATGCTGAAGACTTCATAGATCAGCAGGCAGCGTATTGATTGGTGATACAGTGGAAATTGCTATGTGATGGCAGGTTAGTATGGTTTACCTGTATAAAGACACTGCGGGTACACTGCAGAATGCTGTGCAGTTAGATTTTTAGAATTGTGTGGTTCTATAAGGCAGCTGAACTCCATCACTTTGGTAAATCCTCTATAATCACACATGAAGGAATCCTTCAAGCCTAAACTGTAATCTCAGATTCTTTATTCATGTCTCTTCAAGAATGATTGCACAAGTTCTCTCCTCCTTACTCTATAAGAGCATTTAAAAACTATCCACAGCTACAACAGCATTGTAAAATGTTTTCTAAACCAGTCCAGCTGTAGGCACAATAAAACCAATTCATCAACACACAAATTAAAACATTATTTAAAAAGTGAAAAAAAA
>NC_092859.1:129272805-129274954 GCF_032062135.1 Pyxicephalus adspersus
CCTTGCTTTTGGCCATTCTAGCCATACAAAACAATTTACAAAAAAAATGGTATTGTTCAAAACTGTATACACTCAGGAGTCCCACCTTGAGCCACCCACTTGGTTTTAATAAAGAACAAAACAAAAACAATATATAACAAGTCATATCTTTCTTAATTATAATACAAAGAGAAACAGCTTTATAGCACAGCATTATATCCACTGCAAATTATATCTTCTATTTTAAGAAAGAAGGAGGAAAAAAAAAAACAAAAAAAAACCTTACCTCAAGTGATGTGTTTTTGTTGTGTTACTACAATCACCTAAAATCTTTTACCATTTATTTAAACCCTAACAATTTTCATATAAACCAACAAACTTTATTGGGAATATGACCTCCTCCCTTGGTAAACGGGAGAAAAAAATTAAAGCCAAAAGTAAGTCTCTCCTAAAAAAAAAAAGAAGAGGAATATTACCCTATTACCCTATATTATGCTTTATTTTTTTATTTTATTTTTTTTGGAAAAACAGGTCACAGCATATTCCTTATAATTTTACCAATACTTTCTAGGGACTTCACAATTTATTATTTATAATAAGGAATTCCAGATCCCATCCTACCTATAGGCATATTGTACTTAATCCAGGGTCTCCATACTTGCCTTCATTTTCTCATTAGCCAAAAACCACATTTTTTGTTTAACATGCTCCACGTTGGGAATAAAAGACCCCCAAGCTTTGGCCAATATCATCTTTGCTGAGGTAAAAAAAAAATAAGTCAATAATATATCCTGCATCTTGGTACAATTTGAAGATTTAACAATGCTTCTTCTGGACATTTTGGAAATTATTTATCCACCAATGTTTAGGCCATTTGATATATTCTTGTCCAATACTGTTTAGGCCATTTGATATATTCTTGTCCAATACGGTTTAACTTTGGGAAAATCCCACCAAATATGATACAAAGTACCCTTCTTGTTGCAGCCTCTAAAACATATATTATGCTCAGATGAAATTTTTGCCAAACGCACAGGCACCAAATACCAATGCATCATAAGTTTATAATTAGTTTCCCGAGCCGTGGCATTTATACTAGAATGCGCCACTGTGTCCCACATTTATTCCTAATCTTCTCGGCCCAAATTATGCCCTAGGTCCTCTTCCAAACGTGTCACATATTTGGGTTGACCCGTTGTATTTGCAGTAACCACATCATCATATAATGCGGTTATTACCCCTTTAGTGGTTAAATAAAATTTAACCAAAATTTTCTGAACTGGCTTCAGGTTTTCCGTCCCACCTACTATCCACTAAGGGCTTATTCTCCCCCACCATCCCATATACAGTAGTTGCTCAAGCATATGAATAATCCCCTCAGTGCTGGTACATTTTCCAAACATTTGAGGATTTACCCTCTCAATGCTGGCAAGTTCTTGTTATAAACACTGATAATATTTGGTCCATAACACCGATAGTGACCCCAAATCTATTCTTAATATACTCCTTATGGACTCAATGGAAAAGTCAGTTTTGCCACAAAAAGCCACTTCTCTCTCGCTCTTCTATATTAAATATCTTGATTAGGCTTGGCATATATAGATAATATCGAAAAGAATTCCCCTTCCACTCCCCGATAGTTATCATTGTAGAGGTAAACATTTAAACAATTCCCACACTGTGAATATACAAGCCCAAAGTGGTTGTTTGTTATCGTTTTTTTACTATTTTTTAGTTTCCAGTAACAGATGAATGAACAAACGTTATTTACACATTGCTTTTCTTTTCAATCGGAATAGGGAGGGGGAGATGAGCTAGTTCTCCTCCACAGGAGTGAACAGTGGAAATTCCTAGTTGTCAGAAATCTACTGTGGCGACTGTGAAAGAGGAGGTGGGGGACCACAGTGCAAGAGAGCAATGACCATTCTCAGGCGAGAATCCTCTCATGTATGTACAAAACTTTGGAGTCAACCAATGAGCATAAATACATTTTGGAGAGTTCGCTGCCAACTTCTCCAGCTTCAGAAGCATCATCCTGATTGAGCCTTTCATAACTTCAGAGTTTCTAATACAGAAAAAGTTTTTAGCCACAATGAAAAAAATCCTAATTTCTATCCAGTGTACTTGTTCAAGGTCAGTAACACACTAGCTAAGTAGGCAATGCCAGAAC
>NC_092859.1:129276346-129296608 GCF_032062135.1 Pyxicephalus adspersus
AGCCACAAGGATTACTGGAATTTGTTCGACTTCTACTTGATGCCTACATTGAAGGAAAAAGCTTAAGAGGAGGGTAGGCACATACCACATAGTACCGGCGCCACTCATTCTGGCAGTTGCCTTTCTGGTTTAGATTAGATGCCAGAAAGTCCTTGTCCAGCAATCCTCACCTTTATCAACTTCTGGACTGCGACCTACCCATAAAGGCATTTTAGTATTTGCGTACCTTCTCCCACTGCCTGCATCAAAGCTGGATATTCCTAACAGTAGTGCCAAGGCAGGCAGGTTCTGTGAGGTTTTCATTAATCTACCGAAACAAAGAATTCTGCTGAACCCTGGTCAGCCTGCAATGTATAGAAAAGGAAAGAGAACCAGTGAGGATATCAATGAGTCTAAAAAAGGAAATAAAAACATTTTTTTCCCCAACAATGCAAACGGCATAATCATACAGAAAAAGAAAGGAAAACATGAAGAGAAAATTAGGCAGATTAAACTTTAGCATTAATTATCTTCTGCATATTTATCTTCAATAATTGGCATTTTCCCATACCTACATGGAGTTTGGCTTCAACAATTAAATGCAAACTTATAATTGCTTGCACATTAAGAACTAAAATAACCATTAAACTGCAGCTGCCGATCCAGTTTGCAGAGCTTGTATTTGGAGGACATGGAGGTCCATGAAAGTCCTGTAGCAGCTCTACATTTTGTTTGCTTGCGGTGGTGACAGATCTGTCAGCCTTTTAAACATCCTAATAGAAGTCCTCTGAATGTCACTTAGGGTAAACTTATTTGCTGTGCTTATTTAACAATAAAACAGTTTTAAAACTGATGATTATAAACAGCAATGTTGCAATATATTAGGATGACATTGTGAACATCTTTTTAATTGCTAAATACTGGAGGGGGTGAAAATAAAATCAAATTTGTTACAAGAGGTCCATGAAGAGGTCAGACATTGTAGTTGTTTCCAGTCTTTGTTGGGTTAACTTTTTCAGGACAGCTCATTTGTGTCTGTAGGGAAATGTCTATATGCATTAATGTGATTCCTACATGTCCACCAAATCTATAACCAGGAACGCAGCCAACAGGGCACTTGGGTGTTGTATCAGCTTGTACATGACTGTCTGGGGTGAAGTTTCCAATCCGCTACAGGAAAGATTATGACTGTCTGGCTACAAATTATGAAATCATTTGACATTTGATGCAATGTGCCCTAGCCTAGAATATTTAGTTTAAAAGTGATTTCATTCAGGAGCTTTCACAAAGCAAAGTTATCAAGCGAGCATTTTCTGATATTTGACTCCATGAGCAGAACATATCCTTCAACAGAGTTTGACCAAATACTTGCAAAGGGCTGATAGAAAAAGAGTAACAGCGAAATATGAAATATGCCTTTTTTTTGGATAACAAAATCAATGTTGTAAGGACTTTAATGTCATCAGCTTTTTGTTCCCCCAAAAATTAAGACTAGTTGGAATTTGCTGATAAGGAAAGGAGGCTGAGAAAGTTCTTATATACCTCAATATCAGACAAAGAATTGTGAATTACTTTGCAAAAAAAAATTGGACTACAGGAAAAGTGTTAAAAACACAGATAAAAGTAAGCAGAAGTATTTGTATTTCTGCATCTCTAATGCAGTAACAAAAAAAAAACTGCATACGTTAAAAACATTTTGGGCAGGCATGTTCATTATTGCAGAAGGGACAGGTGACTTTCTGCAATAAATGAACTTACCTGCTTGTTTGCAAACGTTTCTTCAATGCACACTGAGCTGCTTATGCGCAGCCTATTGTACAACGTTAAGTATCCCAGCACACCCCTGGCCGCCAAGAATGAATGAACACATGTGCAGGACTTTCATCCTTCCAGCCTGGCCAATAAAGATGATCAGAGATCTGCAAACCCAGGGGAAGACCAGGTGAAGATAGTAATACCAGCAATGATGTAAAGACAGGTGAGTAATTAAAAATTCAATCAAGTAAGTAAATGTATTTTATTGGAGGGACATGGACGGTCTCTTTTTCTATAAAAACCAACCGGTTTTAAATTTTTTTCTAATTTATGTCCACTTTACTGGTTTTGCGTGCACCTGCAAAGTCCCACTTGCTTGTGAGTGAAAGCAGATATAGCACACTGATTAGCTAGTCTCCATCTCTCAAATAAAATACATTCATGTGCCAAAAGAATTTAAATTTGTGTCCATTCAGTCCTGGGATCTACTACAAAGGACAGCCAGGTGGATGACACCAGTTGCAGGTAAAGGATTACCTTGGTGTTGCAGTCTGCCGAGTGAATAGTAAAGTGAATCAGCAGGCAGGTGGAATAATCCATTTGCTCTCTTACCAACATCATACTGCTTTTCACCTGCATGCCTCCAATCTGACTGGCTGCTAGTCTTGAACCCTCACTCTCCCAGTCGGAGTGCCGTTTTATAGGGGATAGAAAAGGTTGGTATTATGTCAATATAATGTACTTATAGTTACAAATACATTTGATTTAATATCAAATATAGGGCCACCTTATTGTATCTTTTAGATAAGAATTTACTATTAATATGCCTTATGGTATTTTCAATGGAATTGTTATGCTGTAAAGATCCTCACAGTAAACACAAGGATTACATGTTTATTCATGTTCCATGCTTTGGAAAGTGATCAGAGGAGAAAACTTCCTATTTCAGAAAACTTCCAGAGGAGCATGCTTCCTATTAATTGACAATAGGGGTTTGTTACATGTTTTTTGGGTCCGAAAAACAGTTATGAAATGGAGAATCTGCCAAAATGTAATTTCCTGGGAATATGTCCTCCTACTGCGGTCTTCCATCTGTTATCATTATGACTATCACTTAATGATCTATTATTGTACATACTTAAAAACACTGAAAACAGTCAAGGAACTATGTTATTTAGTGCAGGCCAAAAACAAATTTGGAGCTAAAGGATTAAAATGTTCATTTAAAGTAAACATGTCGTGAAAAATTTTGGGGCTACCAAATTACTGACCTCCTGAAAACTGTAGTTACGGTATATGGCTGTTACGGTATATTGACCTCCTGGCCTCAATATCACCAAACCAGTACAAAGTATTAGGATGAACATTTAAAAACATAAATCAGTAGTTCATAAGCATACCTGTCCTGCTTTTAGGAACATTAAACATGGCACACTTTGCCCAAAAATCTACTCTCTGACACTAATAGCAACATTCTGAGTTCACCCTAACATTTGAGCGGCATGTTAAACTCTGTCCCAATGGCTTGCCAGTGTGAATTTAACAGTTCAATGTACTGCGGTATCTACTACTGTAAGTCACAGACTTGGATGAACAAAGTTTACTTATGCAGAATGAGATAGTTACACAATCTTTATTTCATGTTTCAGGTCAATGTTAATGTCCCAATTTCTAGAAACCATCCAAGTTTTTAAATATCATTGTGAAGATAATCATTTATCATTATATGGCACACATGTAAGTATGCTTAGGGAACGTACTTGATAAAAAGGCAGTGAGCTAGTAAAGAAACAGTAAATGAAGCAACCAAATATTAATAGTAATGAGTAATAAGTAGTGAAAGAAAAAAAAATACAAAATCTGATTAGTGCTTTTTTTTTTGGTCTTTGGCTGGGCAAAGTATAATGCTGTGTGTGCTGGAAGGCAAACACAGCTCATCAATCCTAGAACACACATGGTGTGGATGTTGTATTGCAAAAATATCGACTGTTTAACTGCTCAAAACTGGCAAGTTATATGCAGGGCAACTCTAGAGGAAACCTAAAGACTGAGGGCAGGTTTAACAAATACATCAAAATCAAAAAAATAAAATAAAAAACACTCTGAAGAAGTTTACAAACCAATAACCTGAATGCCTCGGTATGGCCCAGCCAAAGACCAAAGGTCCATTCCAATGATAATTTGTGATACAACTTAAACATTGCTGTTAAGCTCCATTTAACCAGACAAACCCAATTTTGCCAGTGGGAATCTGGATATGCAAAGCCAATAGGGATCCCTGTTGAAGCAGGTGACAAAAACCTACTCATATGAGTATGATGATCTTTCATGCCACAATATGTGTTATGCTTTGTGGGTATAAAGAACTCTGTGTTTTGCCGAAAGCTATACTTTACCATACAATAAGTAGGACTGATAGGTAGGCAGAATAGGTGGCTGCCTTGAGTGCTCTGGGGTTGGGATGCAAACTATGCTGCTGAAATAATTTGCAGCACACTAGAGGAAGGCACATTGGCTTTGGTTTGGGAGCTTTTTCCAGCAGTATCTCCAAAGTGATTGATGCAGTAGCATTTCCAAATTGAAGATTGCATTAAAAGTACAAAGAGACAGGCAAATCTGAAGTGAAGAACACACTCCTGTAAACAGTTTAAAACAAGGACATTATAGTCAGAAATATGCACACTATAATGCATGGTCAGAAAGTTTGGAACCACAGCTGATCTGGGGAAATGAGACCATTAAAACCACAGCCTGCGTCCTGAAGGGGTCACAACTACACATGTGCATGTTCCACGCTGGTGTCGGCACCAATTACCATATTTAATGCACAGCAGGACATTGCCGAGAGGTCATCAGCTCCTGTGACACATGACCTAACCTGTACAGAAGATGACTTGTGTCTAACGCATTTGCCTCCTGACTCTACTGTATCTGTATTTACCACTACTGATCTTGGCTTGTGTCCTGATTGTGCATGTTGTCTGTTGTCTTGGTACCTCTGCGGTCTGGTAGATTTTAACCTTGACCTGCATTCTGATGTCACTTCTGCTTGTTAAATTACTACATCTGCTGCCCAACTGTTACCGACTCCTGTGCAAACATGACTACAATTCTGCTCTCCACTCCTGAGGGTTCCTGTGCTTGATCTCTGAACCAGCATTTTGAACAGATTCCTTTTTCACCTCAGCAGTACCTTGACACTTCAGATCATTTGCAGCCTCAATGTCCATGGCAGGCACCAACGCCACTCCTCGTCTTGCTATGCCTTATCAACAACTACAGGGGGTGTGGGATTAGGAGTTGTCAGGAATGCCCTCTTTCCATGTTACCCTTAATTAGGTAGTAGGAAAGGTACCATGAAAATATTGATTAAAGGACCAAAACTGGTTACTCTATAGGCACAGCAGTATGAGAAATTACACCAGCACCACAAGTGCTTCTCTTTTAACACCAAGACTTTCTAAGCTGCCATTTCTGACTTAGGTTGGCGTTCTGATCCTCGGCTTTAATACCTTCCAAGTCACTGAACCAGAGTTTACAGTTGTCCAGCTAATGGACACACAACTGAAACAAGTATGCAGATAACTGATAAACTACTGAAATCAAAGGACCAGCCTTACATCCAGAAATTACTTTTTTTAGAATAAGTTCAGCAGCTTACATTATCTGTCAGGGCAAGTCAAGTTTAGGAAAACTGCTATATAGCAACTAAACAGACAAAATATAATCAATATATTCAGAAATGTAGTGAATTTTACACCTGGCAGTTTAAAGCCCAGATCTATTGCTGGCCCTGATGCGAATAGACCTAGATACCAGCAACAATGTCACTCCTGTGCAAATATTCAATAGCCAAAGATGATCATCGGGGACATGAACGAGTAAGCAGCAAAATAGACAGCTTGCTGGAATTCAGGTGTATAACTGCGACAGAATACTGTACTTGACATCACTGCAGCAAGCTTGGACAAGAAGTAAATGCGTGTCAAAATTGTAAAGTACGCAAAGAAAAAATTTGGTTTAGCTTTAATGGTGGGGTGGACATAAGGAGGTGCTAATAGTAACTGCTGAACCAGGGTCCCTCATCATCCACAGGGCCCCATGTCTATTCTGGGGTCCACTGCTGGCTATGCCCAGCACAGTTTAAAACGTGAATACCATTTTGATGTTCTAACCATTGAACCAACTGGCCATGAGTCATTTTTGTTTAAGTAGTGAGTTTACCCATCAAGAAAAAGCAGAAAATGTGATATGGTTAGGGCTGTAACAAGGCAGAGTACATTTCAACATCAACCACCAAAGCGCTGGTCACCCTACTCATTAAAACATGCTTTATGCCTTCAGTGTGTTTACATTGGAGTTTAAAGACATGAGTTTTACTTGGCCTTTCCACCACTTCTTAATCTCTTGGCTACAGAGGAGTAACTAGCCCGTTGCTGTTTATTTTATGTCCAGCCTACATGTTATTAATGAGCTGTAAAGGGGTTCCGAGTGCTGCTTCAGGCAAACATTGCTGATAAGGAAAGGATGTTGAAACTTGGACAATGTATTTCTCAGTATGACTTAACTGTGGACAAATACAAAAACTAATTCATCCCAATTAAAAAAGGGGAAACATGTTTTTATAGCAGCCCAGGGCATTATACATTATAGAAGTTTATTATAATGGTTAAGAAATCTTGCACCTCATTTTACTTGTTTGATGGGCCTTTCTCGTGACAGAATTGCCTAGTTCTTCACAATAGCTGATCTGCAGAATAATTCACAATAAAACCAGGTTACTTGTTCAAGAAGTTCAGAGTTCTTTTCTTATACTAATATTCTGTATTTTCAAGGACAAGCAGACTGTGTCAAGTAACACATTAGGACTTTGATCTTTAATTATAAACATCAACAGAATTGTCAGTTATTGGCCTCTCCCAAAAAGCTAATTCATGTTTAAACAACATAAAGAATAAAGACCAAACCTAATGACTCATGCTGATTGTACCAAAATAACATCCTATACTAGGGAGGTGGGGGGAACCTGTGTTTTATCTCTGTCTGGTGGCACGCAGTTCAAGTATATGCCATTACAAGTAAAAATGGCTAATATATATAAATATATGTGTGTGTGTTCTTTTTATGTACTACCTTTTTATGTATTACCTTTATTACTATATCAGCTCACCCCAATAGGAGTTCCTTTTATGGATATCCCTTGCTAACTTTTCTACACAGCTCAGGCATCAAATCACTTTATAAACCAGACAGAGGTTAATCCTTTATGCTTTGATTAAATCTGGAACAGCCCCCTTTAACCCGTGTAGAAAACAGATGTCACCATGTCATACAACAAGGTAATGGCTGAAAGACTTTACAGACTGGACACAAGGACAAACCCCCAGATACGCCAGCTCCACACCATGCGCGCAAGAGAACATGTCTACCATCTTGGAGGAGACCAGTCTACAGAAGTCTTCAAATCCCTGAACAATAGGCACTTACGAGGAGTCAAATCACGTTTTCAAAACTATTTCTATGGTTGTTTTTTAATATTTAAACAAGCTATTTATGAATACTGGGGATGTATATTTAACTTTATCACAGATCAACATCTCAGGAGAGTACCTTCTCCCAAACTAAATCATTTGCATATGTATACATTTCCATTCTCTGGTCTTATTTTGTTAATTGACTTGACTATTCTCTCCAGTTTCATAATGCTCTATTATAAACCAAAGACCAGGACCTCACCCAATTAATGAATATTAATTAATACAGGCATGTAAAATACATAGACTCTTCCTAATCGCTTAAAAATAATAAAAGCAATATTTTGTTTGATCTTACAGCTGCTGCATAATTGCTCTGCAAACACATAGCTGAATAGATGCCTTTGTTTCAAAGTCTCTGTTAACCTGGGCCTTAACACAGTTTAATGTCTGTGCTTGTTCAAGGCAAACGAATCGTGAACACTGCGTTTTAATGACTGCCTCCGATTATCAAACATTTTCATGCAAGCAAGTTTAGGGCAACATCTGCAATATGTAAACTGTTTGCTTGGACTTCCTGCCTGGAATTCATTAGGAGAAATAACTGCAGGGGAAGGCACAAACTATACTGAAGTTTTACATGGATTTTTACCGTTTCCAAAAGGTACCACTTTACCCCATCATTTACTTGGCAGTACAAGGCAATGGCTACGCACAAAGTGCAGTGATAAGTTGTAGACAGTTTCAATAGTCAGTTTCTGCAAGCTTGTTAACTAAGAGATGATTTTTGCTTGGCTGCTATGGGTAACTGTACTTTGCATTTATTACTGCAATTCATTGAAGAAATTGGCGGTAATAAATGTTATAATGGCAACAGGAAGTAAACGACTTAAATGTAATCTTTTTAATTAAAAAAAAAAAACACTTCCTTATAGATGAGCCTTTAAATTACAATAAACGTTACCTAATAGTAAACTCTACACGTTTCTGTATATATAAGGCATTCTGAATTTATGTAATTACTTTGCCATTAAAACAATGCCGATATTCTGTACTAGTTTGAGAAATATTGGGCTTTTCCCACATTTACTTTAATACTGCAGATAATAGGATACATGAATACATAAAAAGCCATTCTTAAATGCCTTTGTTCTGATTACTATATACTAATATTCCCACATATTTTCCATTCTTTTTGTTCTCACGCTCTTCCAATTACAACAAGAATAATTAATCTGAATGCCAGCATCATTTGCATTACATGTGTGAATCCAGGCATCTATAAATAGTATCCACTGCTGTGATACGCCAAGGGATCAATGACCCAACATGTACACTGTCCTCATCCGCTGATGCCATCTCATAAATATGTCGTGTTCCAACACTGCAGTGCAGCCTACAACCCGTCACATAATGTACAAGATAATTTGGATTTTCAATTGGTTTACACATGCAAAAGAGTTTCCAAGTTTTCCTGTGTCTATGCCATAAATACTTTTGCAAAAACTGTTAAAAAGAGATACTTTATTACTGAGAACCAAAGTGCAAATATGCATTTTTAATATTGCAAGGATCCATAACTGAATTGATGTTTTAAGTTTAATACCCTTCCTCTCTGATTGCAATTCTTAAGAGTAGGGGTTTAGTTTCATTTTAAAGCTATCTGATGGATAAATTGTAATGTTTATTGTCACGATTGTAACTCCCCATGTGATATGATGAAATATTTGTGTTTTAGCACTATCATAAGGTTACATTTCTTCTGAAAGTGGGAAAAATCTCCTAAATAATGGTACGGATACACATCTTTCTTCAGGGCAGCCACTTTCAAAACTAATTGTTCAGTAATAATCCTATCACATGGACAGGGTATAGCCCCAGTATAGCAGACAAGGTAAAGGCACATTAGGGGAAAAAGAATATGACAAAGATGACAGCCACATGACCAGCTTATACTGAACAAAATCCTTATTTATATAAGCAAGACAAACAAGTACATGCAATACATCCATTAGTTAAACCACTAATTTTTAGTTGCAGAAACAGACTACCACGACTTGAGCTCTACACTTGCATGATCCACATACAGCCTTGAGGCCGATACGTCTGTTTGGACATTTGCTTTGGCTAGGCATGCATTAGTCCTATTGCTGTAATAAGTCCAAAATCATTCCACTGCCAAAAGCTTGCTCTCATGATGAACTGTGTATAACTCTTGCAGACTGTTGAACTGGCCATACACATTTAGACGTAGTAGATTAGGCAGAGGATTTGTTAAATGAAATATTCATCATATAGACTTTATTCTTTCATGTTAGTTATAAACTTTACATAAAAGCAAGAATTTGTAAAAAAAAAAAAAAATTAAAAAAAAAAATGCAGTTTTAAGATTTAAAATAAGTATTTAAAAAAATATATTATATACCCTGTTTCCCCAATGATAAGACACTGTCTTATTTTTTTTTGAAGGCCAAAATATGCTCTAGGGCTTATTTTCAGGGGGATGCCTTATTTACCCACTAAAAAGGGGGGGCTGTCTTATTTGATGGCCCTGCCTTATCATCGGGGAAACACGGTACATATACACAGTGAGGGAAAGAAGTGTTTGATCCCCAGCTGATTTTGTACATTTAACCCTGACAAATAAATGACCAGTCTATAATTGTAGGTAGGTAGGTTTATTGTAGATGTGAGACAGGATAACAACAAAAGAACCCTCAAAAACACAGTGCTCAAAAGTCATAGCTTGATGTGCATTGTTATGGGTGAAATAAGTATTTGATCCCCTATCAAGATGGGCTAGGCCACTCCAAGACCTTCATGCGCTTTCTCTTGAGCCACACCTTTGTTGCCTTGGCCGTGTGTTTTGGGTCATTGTCATGCTGGAATACCCATCCACACCCCATTTTCAATGACCAGGCTGAGGAAAGGAGGTGCTCACCCAAGATTTGATGGTACATGGCCACGTTCATTGTCCCTTCAATGCTGTGAAGGTGTCCTGTCCCCTTAGCAGAAGCCCCCCCCCTTCCCCAAAGTATAATGTGCCCAGCTCCATGTTTGGCGGTGTTCTTGAGGTCATAGGCAAGTTGAGTTGATGCCAAAGAGCTCAATTTTGGTCTCATCTGACCACAACACTTTTACCCAGTGCTGCTCCGGATCATTCAGACGTTTATTGGCAAACTGCAGACTGGCCTGTACATGTGCTGTATTGAGCAGGGGGACCTTGCGGGCTCTGCAAGATTTCAGGCCTTCACGACGCAGTGTGTTACCAATCGTTTTCTTGGTGACTATGGTCTCAGTTGCCCTGAGATCATTGACAAGTTCCCGTGAAGTTCTGGGCTGCTTGGTCACCGTTCTCATGATAATTGCAACTCCACAAGGGGAGATCTTGCATGGAGCCCCAAACCGAGGGAGATTCACAGTTTTTTTGGGTTTCCTCCATTTGCTAATTATCACGCCAACTGTTGTCACCTTCTCACCAAGCTGCTTGGCGATAGTCCTGAATCCCAGTCCAGCCCTGTGTAGGTCTACAATCTTGTCCTTGGCATCCTTGGACAGCTCTGTGGTCTGGGACATGGTGGCTAGTTTGGAATCTAATTGATTGCTTCTGTGGACAAGTGTTTTTTTTTTATACAGGTTACAGAGGCACCTTACAGAGGGTGCTCCTAATCTCATCTTGTTACCTGCATACAGTGAAGACACCTGGGAGCCTGAAATCTTGCTGGTTGATAGGGGATCAAATACTTTTTTCACTCATTACAATGCACATCAGGCTCTGACTTTTAAACACTGAGGGTTGTTTTTGATGTAATTTTGGCCGGATTTTCGATTGTCAACCTGTATATATATTTTGTTATTACACACACTTTTCCTCATACTCTATATTCAGACTGGTGGGGAGGTTGTGGTGCAGATACCCCTTCCTCCTGTTGGCAAGTCACAACATACATTTAATAATTTTCGAGCTTGGAACACAGTACATGCCCCCCCCCCCCCATTTTAGACTGGTTTCACAGGACAAAGTGTTGTGGTCAAGTCCTTTCTAGATGAACAGAATATAACTGGTTATGAAATGTTATTAGGAATGATACCAGAGAATGTTGATCCAGTGAATATCCTATTGCCTTAGAAAATCAGGAAAATAATTTTTTCCCTGTTAGAGCAAATTGGAATCATATTTTACATGTGTTTTCTTGCCTGCCTCTGGATCATCTGTGTATAAAGGTTTCTGTCTGGCATAGGCAGTGTTTATTTTCTCTGTATTTTTCAGCCCAACTATGCAACTTTATAAAATTACCTTAAGGCCTTTCAGACTTGCAGTAAACCTCAGCAGATTTTTACCTTTGAATCTGTAAAAAGAATGCTTGCTTTAGATGTAAGCTTCCAAATAACTTTAGAGATAAATGTGGCCATTGCACCATTTTAGGTTGGATACTGATCCAAGACGGTAAATCTGAGCAGTCTAATACTTTCAGCGAAAATAGTCATAACAAATACAGGCCAGACCAGAAAAGAAAAAGTCATTATTAGTTTGCATGCAATGTCAAAAGGGGAACACAACCAACAATTCTTATTAGGAATACCATTAAGGCCACACACTTCTGGGTCTTATAGGATGAAAGGGCAGAGATCCACTATAATCTAGTTTGATGCCCCATTTCTGCACTTGCAGCCTCATTTTGCAAATTCCAGAAACTCCAGCTTACAGTTACAAGCACCCCGCTATTATTTTTGCTAGACAATGCATTATATATTTAAACTTAGGAACTGAACGTTAATTTAGGCCTTTCCTAGACTTGTTGGCTAGGAGATAGACAATCACATTTTTAAACCATATTCAGAAAACGTCTAGGAAGAAGATCAGGAGAACCATTTAATTGTAACCTGACATCATCAGCTGATTCATCACAAAGAAAACAGGTTCAGTCAGAGCCAAAAATATAAGCAAGATGGTCGTCACATTTTCAACTGAAGTTAACCAGAATTTTCCTTCATCTGAGCCAAACAGGCAATGACAGAAATAGGCTGAAAATTTTATTATTACAAACCACTAAATTCAATATACAAATGCATAGTCACACTGCTGAACAAGGTCATCTGTGGCACACTATTCGGCATTGAGAAACCAATGTTTTACTAGTGCAGACCAAGGGGCAAAGCCTGGCATTTGAGCCTTGGTCTTAAACCAAGATTGTACTAAACAGCAGGTTTGAGCCTTGCAAGACTAGGCCTCTGTAAGTTCGTAAACCATTGCTCTGCAGGGGTCTAAAATAAGATCTCTGGAAGACCTTAAGAGGCTACTGAATGACCAGTCAACCTTCCTGTCCAATATCCCCAATGTTTACAGGCCTGGATACAGTCTTGTACACATAAGCAATTTTGCAATCAACTGACCAATCTGATACAAAAATTGAAAGTCTCAAAACACAGTACACATGTGGAATATTCTGCCCCTCCAAATGAAGGTGGGAATGGAGTAACTACAGAACAAAAGCTGATCAAATTTAGGCATTGCTCATACCCTTGACGTGACCTAAGTCTTATAGTCCAAATTATGATTGGCCATTTACTTTGGATATCTTGGGCTTAGGAAACACTGTAGGAGGGAAAAATCTAAAAAAAAAAATCTAAACCAGGCTCTTGGAAGAAAGTTAGCCCAACTGTATATTTAAAAGCATTTTGGCAAAGTTGTACAGTATTGTACAACAAAGTTATTTACATGCCAAATGCTATCTAAAAAATGTGTTTGTGAAAGCACAGAGGGAAGAATTCAGTGTTATAGTATGTGACAACCAGATGACACCTATTGTAAGGGTCAGTACTCATCAACAGTAGTATACATTGCTCCCACCTGTCTCAGGAGCATCACAGTGTTAATAATGGCTGCCGAGAGATAGCAGCATTGTGCTCACAGCCGTGTTCTTATTTTGTATGCACATAGGTACCTAGACACAGCTTCTCTGCATTTACAAGCGTGCAATGATGCTGCTGAGAGCAGAGATCACTAGAAACCTCTCTAACTGCAGCAACAAAGATGAGTGAATCGATTCACAGCTTTTCCCAATCAGAAAGCAAAGAGGTATTTTGTGTTCATGTACATATGCAAGTACTGGAATACAAGAATCACAGTGAAATAATTAAATAGGCATTTAAAGGCGGCAACCAAATTAAGGATCTAGCTGATCGTTCTCATTTTACATATAAGTGAATAATTTTACCTTAACCTCTCGTCTTTTGAAATTTCATATGCTGTCCCCTTTATAAACCAAAAAATGGGCACCTACCACCTCCTAATCCTTTAGGTATCAAGTTATCAGGACATTAGAGGAATACCAAATAGATCTGCAATATGTCATAGTGGTGCTTTTACTAATTGATCCTTGCCATTACAAGTCAGCCCTTTTTTCATTACCTAGAGCTGAGTTCACAGGATACAGTTCATTATCCTAGGATAGAGTCATTTCCTAGATTTCCAAAAAGGGCTTTTCCTTTTATAAAACAGGGAATCTGACATTCTCTTGTGGGAATCTTGTGATCAATGTGTTAGAAATTGATTCCCATCAGGAATGTAAGATTTGCCATTTTATAACTAGAACCCATAGTGTCCTTAGTACCCAGCATTGGCTTCACATACTGTAAAATGAATGGTCTATTGTGCATTTAGTACCTCTGCCTTTAGACCAAGTTTATAATAGGAACAAGGTCTGCAGACACTGCAATGGCACTTTTCCTTGCCAGGCCAATGAATATATTTAAGTGCATTCTTTCCATTTTCATTAGGTACCTAAACTTAAGTCATCACTTTAAAGGCTTCTCTATGCAATAAAAGCAGATCGTTGCTGGTGAGGGAATCCAGCAAGGGGCTGTACATAGCTTCCAGCACCCTTTATTTAGTTTTCCACCTCATTTGATTGAAATTATAATCACTTTCATGGTTACATGGAGAATATTCTTTGATTTGTATTTAAACATTTTCCCTTAAAACATGTTTACCCCAAAAAAAAAAAAAAAAAAAAAAAAAAAAAAAAAAAAAAAAAAGAAAAACACTAATGTAGCCACTATATCTAAACACTGTTCTGTTGCAATATACCATGTTAATTTTGTGTTCTGTGGTAAAAAAAATAAATAAATACACTTAAAGTCACCTCTGCTACTCTGCAAGCTGTGGGAAAGAAGGGGTAAGGACGACACACAATGGAACTACCCAAGCATGGTTCACATGAATGGAAATAATCAGCACATTTTTAAGTAATTCTTCTCTGCATGTGAATAGTTATTTATTAAGCCTATCTTTACACTACCCTGTTATGTTTCATAATTACAGTTATCCGTGTTGTCTTAAAGGGGAAGTAAATATTGGGCTCCTGGTAGCTCTTGCCATAGTATACGTCTATGCACAGCATATTTGCCCATTATAGCAAAGGCCATTTCAAGCAATTGGATGTTCACTTCCATCTTCTCCCAGATTCTTGTGTTCTATATTTGTACCCAGAACGTACTTCCACCAGCTTATAGACTTTACACAAAATTAGGAAGGGAAACAGGTTTTATGGCAGAAGAGACTTGCTAAAACGGTTCCACTTTTGAGGGAGCCGATCCATTAGGGTGGACAATGAACTTAATGGAGGAGACCAAATTTGCACTTTTTATTTTAAGGTATTGCACCATGTGTGTTGTAAACTTATGCTAGGGGAAAATAAATCTATCTAAAGAATTAAACAGGTTAAAAAAAAAAAAGTTACCTATCAATAAAGCCATTGGGGGTAACCACAAGCCCAAAGAAGAAAGATTTTATGGGCTTGGGTTAACCCAATGGTTTTAATGATTAGTAAACTTTAAACTTCGGATATGTCCTAGGGGAGAAGGAATCATTTATCTATTGATGGACACATCCTTACTATCTTAAAACTAAAGATGGTTAAAAAACAAGTATGTGTACCATTAATGACCACATCGTAATAACTGACTTACTGATACATCTTCTCAGGAGCAGGAATTTTAAGGATATGGAGTGTAGCCAATGCCAGGACCACATTCACTTAAAGCTAATGCTAAATAGGGAAAACACTATAACTTATATGTTGTCACAAGGGTAAAAAAAAAAATAAAAGCCCCATACAGTTGGGAGACAACTCCCCACTTTAACAAAATGAATTTATCAGCAACACTGTGACATATACCAATATCACGAGAAGACTAACGTGAGAGAGTGGCTGCCAAATAAGAGGCTCTTGCATATATGCCACCTGATAATTCACAGACTCCACCTGGCCTAGCCTCCGCTGATTGCAGCAATGATCCTTTCACGGCTGATTGGGCCAATACACAGCTGTCTATGCATATGATGAATTTCTAAGTGATTAATTGAAAAACCCAGAGAGGAAAAAAAAAAAAAAATAAAAGTTTAAAGCTAAAGCAAAAAAAAGCAGAGCCATTGCCCACGACAAAGCTTCCTCAGGTCCTATGCTACAACCACATTTACCCTCAGGCAACTTTCTTCTGTATTATGGAACATGTACACCTGAGAGTTTCCATGGGCCCTGCAATTATGTACAGATAATAAAGGTATACAAGGTAAAAAAAAACTTAAAAAACTTTATTAATATACTCCTAATTGTTGCAAAACTCAAGGAAAAGTTACCTGTACCTACTAATTTTTAGCATCAACAAACTATAGATGCAATTTTGAATAAATGTAGTATCATGGCATTTTTAACACATAAAAGGGTGGCTACTAGTGTTGGTCGAATATCTCACTAATCAATTCGATCGCACGTCGAATTCAAACACCATTAAAAGTAATTGGGGGCAAAATTTGGGTTATTTTTCGGGACTGTGTAGAGCTTTTACAGCCTCCAAATACATTTAAAAAGACATGTCAAGACTCCCACAGACCACAGACTCCCACTCTGCACAACACTGTACAACACTGCACCCACGTGCCTCCAATCAGCTGTGACCACAGGTTCCCACGGTCCCTGGGGTGTATTTATCAATGATAAGTACAGCCCAGGGACCGTGGGAACCTCATTTCAGGTGAATTACAAAACACATACATTTAATAAAGAATTCACATTAAAATCTGGACTCAATATTTGCACCTATATTTTAACCTTTCAGGGAACCAGTAAGGGGTATTATGTACCCCTTTACTTATTCCCCATTGTATGACATCTTGGAGTCCCTTGTTAAAGGGGCTTCCGGACTGCAGAATTCGAAGTGCCGAATTTGTGTTTTTTGGGTCAGAAAAAATCCGAATTCGAATACCAACACTAGTGGCCATCTCTTTTATATAAAATAGGATTTTTTTTGAAAGGTTTTTCATTCTAAAGGCTAAAGGAGAAACCCACAGCCTCCTGGGATACTTGCGTCACATATGCGAGGAGGCTGCGGGCTGCTCCTTCTATGCATGCCCAACATCAGGCATACGTCATCAGATGCTTTTCTTTAATGCATGTGCAGTGGGATTGGCCCCATTTTTTTGTCCCTTTGTAGAAAGACAGGTCACCTGATCTCACCCCTGTGCAGTGCAAGTTCAGGTAAAGAAGATGGCTGCACCCAATGTTCTATACAGTCTTGTGGAGACGACCAATAGGTGCGGTACTCACTAGGTGCAGTTTTTGGAGGGCATTTTGCCAATAAAAATAGGTGCTCTATTCCTTGTTTTTTGGGTAATGTTCCACTTTAAGCTCATCAGAATATTCTTGTAGTTTAAAGGGAGGTGTGGCACCAACACAGTAAATGTAATATTTACAAATAAGAGAATATGTCTAAACTATAGTCTGCATCAGAATTATCAGAGTGGACAAAACGTCAAGGAGAAAAAAAAATTATAGCTGCCATCAATGACATGCTACGGAAAAAGACTAGTTACCTGGCTGTCTTTTGCCTTCCTTTGAAAAGGATCCCACTCAAAGCTTTAGATCTACATGATTATATACAGAAATATATTAAAGCCTTTGATCAGAATGACAGCCAAAGACTTAAAATTTTTCGCAATTTTGGATTACTCGCATGACAGGTTTCCTTTATCAGATTGGATTGTATCAACAGAAACCAGGAACTTTCTGCCTATAAATAATAAAAGCAGGCTTGTCTATACCATTCTTTATAAGGCTGTCAGACTACATATATACCAGCAGGAGATGTGTACATTGGTTAAATGTTACTTGAATACAGTAATGATAAAAGATGATAAAAAGTGCAAAAAATGTTTTTTCTTTTAACAAGCCCACTGGCAATCTTTCCCTAGATAATTGTGACTTCCTAAAGAAAATGCTGGTGAATAAACTACTAATTACCTTTTCTGTATAATCAGATGTTATGTGTGACATTGTTTTGTAGTCCTGGCTATTTTCAGAAATAATAATAAAAAAAAAAAAAAGTTGATTGTGTATCCACAAATACCTCATTAGCAGCTCTACATTCAAGTGAAATCCTTGTATTAGTGACATGGACAGTCTTAAAACACGGATCATTACCAGGACAAACAAGCGAGACGTCCAATACAGCTGTCCTCCAATGATGATATAAGTATTAGGATGAGAAATCTCCATCAGTACTTTATACAGTTCATAAAGGATATTCAGAATGAAAAAAATAAAGTCATCTGATCAAATTAGCTAATGAACTTGGAAGTTAAGGACACTTAACAGAATGCCATTCCCAAAAGCATATTTATTACCGCAACTTATGGAGTGATGATTATATACACAACATAGGAAACATTAGCAGCTATATCAATATTCTGCAGTTTAGATCAGGGATGATTGCTGATGACTGCTCTAGGTTTTAGACTTTTTATATTGTCCTAAGTCTTTCTTAAATTTGGAACCTAAAGGAGAATTTAAAACTTCTTTTGGATAGTATGTTGAAAGTTCAGAACCTCTGCCCTTGTCGATTTTTTGGCGATTATTGTCACAGGGATGGAAAGTGATTGGAATATTTGAGTTACACCTGAACAGGAGGGTGGAAGGGTGCTCTAATAAATTGTTTGGTTAACAGCCATCCAAGGTACCTGGTATGCATTAAACATTCTCATTTGAAGAACGTCATATATGCTTTAAAGCTATCCACTGACAACAGGACAGTTTCAGTGGGTGCTTCACCAAGCCACGTTGGAATTAAACAAAAGGATCCTGGCTTTGTCCTAGAGATTACATTGAGCATGTTGTAGTAACATATTCCAACTAATGTTGCATTTCCAGGGCATTGCTCCTGCATACCTGTGCAGGATTTCCTAGAGCAACGTCCTGTTCCAAGGGCTGAAATATGGCGATATATTTGGTCCCTTTACTGAGAGGTCTTAGCAATTGCTATTCATATTTTGATTATGTTAGCTTGAGGAATGACCAAACTTCTAGTCTTAAAGTCAAAAGACAAAAAACATTCACTCATGGTCCCAACCATCCTCCACCTCCAAACCATGCGCACGTAAGAGAAGAGACAAATTCATTCATAAATTCATTTATACCTATAATTCCTTCACTAATCAAAGGCCATCCACAAAATACAAGATCCTCTGTGACTGGCGAAAGATAGAAAGTCCATCAGTGAATGAAAGCCAACCCTCACCATTGTCACAATAGAAGTATAAGTACGCCATATAGTTTCCTGGGAATTACTGACACAGGAGAGGGGGGCATAAGCATATGTTATCTATTCACAAGTGTACTGACATACCAACACCCAAAACACTCATGGAAAATCCCAATTATATAAAAGTATTACCACAGTGGCTGCAGTTGTCCTAAGTAAAAGGAATCGGGCCCCACAGAAAACAAAGTCTGTTTTTACTTCCCCCATACGCCAATACTTTGTGCCAGAAAACTAAAGAAGCTTTTAAATCAAATAAATGCTATAAAATTGCACAGAAACATATGGCATAAGGTTTTAAACACAATTTATTTGATTTATTGTGTTCTAGCTTGCAGTTCCGCCTGGTCCAAGTTTCCAGTGCTGCATGTCATACAGATTGGTAGGATTGTGTGTGGGCTTCTTTGAAGGATCTGCAAACCTGCACATTGTATGAATACAATAAGGCTTCTGTTTGATCAACTGTCAATGAATTAATAAATAGCATTTAATGGTAAATCAACACATTATGCTGATATATTGTGGAAGGCAAGCAAAGACTTGTGCATGGAGCTTGGATAACACACAGCACATATACAACATGACAGCTGATGCCAATAGCACAGATTCCCAGTCCCTCCAGCTAAGTGCACATTTGTCAGCTGAGCAGAGTAATTAATCCATGGAGTTTTGTCTATTGCTATGCATTCACTGCAGATGATGAGAGCCCAGACACAAGTGAGCCCCAGCAATGCAAAGTACCATTCACCCCATAATGATGGATCTGTCCTCCTCCCACATACCGGGTCATTGCTCCCTACAGATCCCAAACTTGCATGCCACTTGTGGAGCAAATCATTTCCCTATTGCAGAGCTGTCAGACCCAGATGGCATGGAGGACTGTCCATCCCTGACATAAAAGTACTCTGTAATTCAGGGCCGCCCATGCCATTGAAGTTAAAGCAGTAATGAGTGGGACGGGTGGGTGTCAGAGTACAGAGGGCTGGGTGTAAGTTTGGCTGATGCTCCCATTACCTGGTGACAGCTCGCCCTCGCTGAGGTCCCCGGAGTCCGTGTCCATGGCTGTCAGTCCGGCCGGTCCTTGTGCTCCGTCTCCCGGTTGCTGTGTGCTGGAAACACCGCTGAGCTCCACCGCCTATGGCTCCGGGTGAGCTGTGCGGATCAGAAGCTCCAAAGCTTCCCAGCGATCCGGACCAGGGAGCGCGTAAAGACCAATAAAAAATCAGAATTTATCCCCGCCTCCAAGTCATGGCCAATGGGAAGAGGTTTTAAGCTGAAGGCAGAAAAGGCAGCGTCTCATCACCCGCAGAGACAGACAGCTGAGCGATGGACACAGTATGAGGGGAGTCCTCCCGCTGCATAGATCTGTACATAGTATGAGGGGAGTCCTCCCGCTGCATATCTCTGTACATAGTATGAGGGGAGTCCTCCCGCTGCATATCTCTGTACATAGTATGAG
>NC_092859.1:129296796-129298306 GCF_032062135.1 Pyxicephalus adspersus
TATGAGGGGAGTCCTCCCGCTGCATATCTTTGTATATAGTATGAGGGGAGTCCTCCCGCTGCATATTTCTGTACATAGTATGAGGGGAGTCCTCCTGCTGCATATTTCTGTACATAGTATGAGGGGAGTCCTCCCGCTGCATATCTCTGTACATTTCATTTAAAGTTTGTTGAACTGTGTAGTTGGCAGCTCTTGGGTGCACCAAAACCACTGCTATGGTCCGGGAGCCCAAACACTGCAGAGAAACCAAAGTTTCACAGGGATTCAGCACAAATCTTGAAAAAAAAAATGCACAACCTGAAGTAACCTTTCATTTTTGGGAACAAGGTCATGATCTGCCAGAGCTGTGTGAATAAATGGCTTCCCTGATTCTGGGAACGTGGCAGAATTTTGATATGGCCCCTAAAGTGCTGTGAACCCTTTATGTTTGTATTGCCATTAATGGTTGCATTTCTTTCTCACACAATATTGTTTTTGTAGTATTAGGAGCTCCGGACAAGATTCTTCTCATATCTCGCACCCCATTGTGAATACATCATTCATTTGTTACCAGAAATCGGTGAAATGAATCAGTGCTGTGCTGCCGTATAAGAAGAGCTGAACGAGGTATATTTCTGTGAAGCCACAAACAGAAACTTTCCCTGCTTGTTATGTAATATGCCAGCATAGGAATGTTGGGGGCTGGGAAGGATGGATGCATTTGGTTAAGCTAACCCCCCCACAACCCACATGGGATTGGTCAGGTAAATGGTGGCATTTATCACAAATGTCCTGCATCCTCCAGCTAACCTCCACTTTTTGTTGTTGTGGTCCTGTTATGTGGTGTCACCTATGTCAAAAAGTAGAAATTTAAAAATGTAAGTTATTTTTTGCAGATGTTTTGTTGGGGCAGTGGTCTAAAACTAATGAAAAGGTTATGATGGGATCTTCATTAATTCTGTTCCACAACAATGCAATCCTATACAGGAACAGTGAGACAGATAATGCAACAGATTTATTACAACTTGATTCAATTCTTCTTTTTGGCTGCCCTAATATTAGATTGCTGCTGAAAGAATTCAGACCCTACAAATGTGCAAGGAGGACTGAAATCCTTATCCTTATGATTTATAACGCCTGCAGCAGGATGGTCATCAACACTCCTCTAAAAGTAATAAATTCACCTTTATTGTCCAAAGGCGATTGGGGTCATGGTGGTTTCAACGTGGATTAGCCCCATGATGCTCTAAGGCCCGGATCAATACCGGTATTCCCCAGACACCAATCCCCCAATCTATTCCGCATTCTTCACCTATAGCAGCCCCCACTCAGCCCCGGGAGACTGGTTGCGTCTCCCAGCACTCGGATGCCCCCAGGACTTGGTGCACAAAGGATGGTGTCTGGAGATAGGCCGGCAGCCAACCCCACGCCCACCAATGCAGAGTACAGAGCCACAAATGCAGAGTAAGAAATGACAGGAAATCCAAAAAACTAGCCGAGGTCAAAAACACAGGAAATCAGTCCACCCAGC
>NC_092859.1:129298724-129327020 GCF_032062135.1 Pyxicephalus adspersus
AATAAAGGTGTAAATAATATTCTTGGAAGATTGCTGGTGACTATATGGTTTTCCTTAACCTGCTCCTGACCACTTTTTGTCATGCATCTGTTTAGAGTTAGGGTATGTCTCATTGTAAGTAATAAAAAACTGTCACAGACCTCGCTAACCTCTCAGGAATTTAATAATTATGTAAGAGCCTGAATTGAATCTAACTGCTAATTTGCTTGATTAATGTCCCCCACTACGGTTACATTTTCACTTGCTGTATTGCACCGTACAAATCATTATTATACCATATTGCACTGTACACTTAATCATTATTAAATAATAAGAGTGTTAAGCATCATAGTAACCCTAGATTTTTAAAAGCTTTGGGCCAATAAGATAAAGTCTGGTTTACTATGGGTTGTCAAAGTAGCACTGTGTGCTTCACTATGCACTACACCTAGTTGCTGGCCAACACCAACATTTTATCATTAAATTATAGTGATTCTGATAGGAATCTGAATTTGTAAGTAAAATATTATTTTTTCTTCTTGTACTTGTAGCTTGTAGAGTGGTGAGGGTTCTCCAAAGGGGTTAATAAATAAACCCTGCTGTCCAAGACACCACAGGAACAAGCTAAACTTCTTCTGCAGTACTACTATCACATAGGATCACAAGCCTCCTACCAGTTGCATGTGCTGTTGCAGGAGCAATGTGTGCAAACCCGTTACCAGGAAGTGATGTTTGCTACTCCTGGGCGCACAGCAGCAGTTTGCTAGGCATCTGGGAGTAGCCAAGCACACAGTTTTCCACTGCAAATGTGAAAGGGCCTTTCTGGCAGTGCTGTACGGTGCAATGTTCTGTCCACTATTGTAATTGTACATTGAAGTGCCATTCCGAAATCAAAGTACCACACAAACTTTTGTGTGTTTACACTCATTTAAAGGCATAATTATTGCATTACTACCACAACTCAAATGTATAAAGGGGTCCTTAGCCTGGCCCTACTCTTTACACGGGTGTTTTGCTTCATGATAGTTTCCCTATTATATCTGACATAGTTGGTTCCATACACCTGGCTGAAGCTGTTAGGGCCCATTCACGCCTATGCTTTTTAAAGCAAATGAACATTTGTTCACAGGTGTTTTTTTCTCATTACCAGCAGTATTACTGTTTTATAAAGGATTTACAATTATGTGACTTCTCTTTTCTCTACTACAGTTCATTAATACAACTAAGTCACCAACCTCCTAATAGCCTTCAGACCAAACAATGAATTTATATTATTAGGAGGTTGTTACTGTTCTCTCCACCTGTCGGCTAGCTCAGAATGTTAGGTTGACATCACTGTGCAATGCAATAGAATCTGAACTTCAGAGCTGTGTAACTGTGAGTACTTATATTGACCTTTTAACACAGTTCATGATTTTTCTTTAAATAACTGGATTAAATAATGATTATTTTGTGACTGACATAATATTGTTTAAACTATAAATACTGGAAAGGCTGCCACTATGTAATTGTCACATGCTTTTGCAAAGTCAAAGTATACTATATGCACAGCCCACTCTTTCCCCTTGTCTGAACTTTTTTTCATTTTCTTACATGAAGAAGGTATATTTATTTGTCAATTCCAGGTTTTCACAAATCGACAGTGATTATTGCATATAATATTCTTTTTAAAGAAAAAAACCCCTTTAACTGAACTGAAAACTTACAGGTTTGTTGTTACTGGAAAAGTACTTTGATCCTAAAGACATGACTAGGGACCTTCACCCCCTGTCTTCTTGAACTCCCTTTTAACTACAAAACACCAACCCCACTTACCAGCCATTGCCCTACCCCGTTTTAACCCCAAAAACACACTGACACCTGCTGGAGTTAAAATGGCTGGCAAGCAGCCGTTTATTAACAAATGAATAACTATAATAACTATAAATATACCGAAAAATATAACCTTTCTTTTAATTACATAAATTAACATAATCTACATACATTTGCATAGCTTTTTACATACAATTAACATACAATTTTTTTCACCTAACATTTACAACCTTCCTCAACCAATAAAACCATATAAAACACATATAAACCCCCCGGTTAAATAACCGTGCCCCATTGCACTATGTCCACCTATGTCCATCTGTAAACCTAACCAGCCAGGTTGCAGGCCTAGGAAAGGTAAAGTCCACGACCCCCAGCTGCCCAGCACCGCCTCAGGGACCCCACACCATAACACCCATAACACACCATAACACCTTTAAAGGGGCACCCTACCGTCGTGTTGCTCCTCAAAATTACCATTACCATTTTACCCTCCTAAACCCCAGCTTCCACAGCACACAGGCGGGATACCTCAAGACTGTGCGCCCCTCAACACCCATCACCAACCCCCGGAATTCCAATCTTAGCAGCAAAAAATCCAGCCTAACGTCTCGCCCCATGTCTTTAGAATGTGACGAATAGCCTTGCACATTCCTTCCCATCTGAGCTAACCATCTCTTTAAAACCGCAATAAATTGAAATAGGGACAGTTATGACCCATCTTCACGCACTAAAAATGGACCCTTCCCTTGAGGTCTCCCGTTACAAATTCCCCTATCACCCGAACCAGGCAAACCAGGGACCCGCGATATCTTAAACAACCCCACTGTAATACCTCTTCCCATCTGGTCCGTCTTGAATCACCACACTCACCTTATCTGTTGCAAAAAACACATCCTGCGCCAAAATACCTCCTGCCCTGTGCTTAGCTGGGCTAACCAACCAAGCCGCATGACTCCAAAAAACGCCAGCACAAATGCCGCCTTAAATGTTTTTCAAACACCCCCAAACAAACCTCCTCCAGGATCCCCACCAACCCCAACAACAAGTCAAAAGACTTGTTGCCCTTCCGATAACCCTTCACCGCAAGCCTCACTACAAAGTCTTTTACAACATCTCTAACCCCCCTCAACTTGAACCCAAAAGCCATCCCAGCCAATTTCCTAATAACTGTTGCCACCGATCGTCCCCTCGCAAAATCCCTTGCTAACCAGTACAGAAGCACGTCCACTGGCTCCACCCTTGCCACAACCCCCCTACCTGCTCACAAAGCTTGCTCTATTCCTGCCACACCGCCGCATAGCACCCCCACGTCCACTCACTCACCGACCTCTGAATTATACTTCCGATGAGCCCAGTGCAATCTTCCACAGCCCTTCTGGCCAAGGAAACCACACTGCTCTGCCTCCAGTGCCAACACACGAAACCTGTCGCACTGAAAACGAGATAGGGCGTCAGCGATGACATTACACACCCCCGGAATGTGACGAGCAAACAGAAAGATGTTGTGTTGCAGACATCTCAAAATTAATGACACTGACAAGCTATTCAAAGCCTGCAACACTCCCAGGTTAACGCAATGAATCCTCACTTTTTTATCCGCCAATGCTTCCCCACCACAACTCCACCGCCACCACTATCAGAAACAATTCCAGCACAAACAAAATTCTTCACTAACTCCGTCTCTACCCAATCCTTGGACCACCCCCCCACACACCACTTTCCCTGATATTACATACCAAAACCATTAGCACCCGCCTCATCCGTGTAAAGGTCCAAATCGACTGCGTCAGTCGGCGCCTCTCACCACAAAGCCTTAAAGGATTCCTCCTGAACCTCTTTGGACATTCGCACAAAGTGATGGCATTTTCACCCCTGCCCATCCCAATCACCCTACAGGCAAAATTCAATTTCCCCAACAACGTTACGCCTCCCTGCAATGCCCCCAATTTGTCCCTCGGCAGCCTCTCCATGGCCACCGAATCCAGTTCGATGCCCAAAAGTAAGTGTTATCCCCGGGCCCTCCGTCTTGTCCGCCGCCAATGGCACCCTGAAATGGTCTGCCACATGCTGCAGCGACTCCAATAACACCCTGCAATCCGAGCTACTAGGCGGCTCCAGCAAGAGAAAATCATCCAAATAGTGAATGACTGACTCCACCCCTGCCACATAACGCACCACCCATTCCAAAAAGGTGCTAAACTTCTCAAACAATGAAACAAGAAATAAAGCACCCCATGAGGAGGCAGCGATCCACAAAATACTCCCCACGCCATTTACACCCTAACAACTGAATACACACTGGATTTAGCGGCAACAGCCGAAAAGCGGACTCAATGTCTGTCTTGGCCATCAAAGCCCCTCTTCCATACCGTTTCATCCACTTAATGGCTGTATTTAGTGATGTATACGCCACCGCACATAACTCCGGATCAATTCCATCACTCACCGATCCCCCTGGCAGGAACGATAAGTGATGGATCATCCGATACTTACCTGGCTCTTTTTTAGGCACCAACCCTTCCAATGACGGCACCATAAAAGGCCCACTCATTCTACCCAAACGTACCTCCTTTGCCAGCTTTTCCGACACCACCTCTTTGGCTCCTCTGGAATCATTTCCAAACTGCACAGAATCAAAAACCCATATAAAAACCCCTCCCCCAGCACCCTCGCCGCCTGCTCTTTTCCACAACTGCCTCCAAACGTGCATCCCCCCTCATTGAACAACCAGCATATTTCTCACGGCTGCTGTTCCCCAACAATGCTCTCATGAACACTAAACGCTTGCAGCCAACTAAAAAGTGTCCGGGGAATCAAATGACAACACCGCTGCTCACTCTCTTCCCTGCGCCCCTTACCCCCCCTCTGCTCAATATTAAAACGTTCCACAGGCAACAGGGCAAAAATGTTTAAATACTCGCCTCTTAAAACGCACTCCCGCACTTCCGCAAGCTTAACCTTTTAATCACCTACAGGGGGTTGCCCTCCCACCCTATCATGCAGGCCCTATGCCTAGTTTCCTTGCTGCTGGCCTCACTTGAGGATAACAATGCGGAAACATCAGAAGGTATTTGATTTTGACTGAGTGTCATTTAACCTAGTTATTAAAATTAGTCAATTCAGGCAGATCTGTGTATACATGTGAGACAAAATACAAGTATATAAAAAGGGAAATTATTGTAAATTAGGGAGAGATATTCAGAATGAAGAAGTAAGGAAAAATGAGTAAAAAAACAAAAAATAAGAAATTTAAGGAATTGGTAGGTGGGGGATTATAAGGGTAAAGGGTAGCAAAAGTGGGGGTTGGGGTAGGAGCAGGCTCTATGGGGTATCCGTGAAGTCACCATCTCACCGTAGATGTAGCTATAATCTATTTTAATAAGGTTTCTGAAAGATTACAGTAATATCTAGAAAGATTTCTATGATTCTGAGGTAATCGGGAGTTGTTTTGAAGTAGAGATAGACCAATTGTAGGCTTTTAGGTACATTTTAAAATGGAACTATAAAGATTTTGGTCCCAGAAAACTATTTTATTAATGAGGGTTATCAAATACATTTCCAAAGGGTAGGGTTTGTAAGTTTAGCTGCATTTATTACATGGAACTACAATGCTTTATTATATATGTAAGGTGAGGGGAACAGGTTTTATTTATTTGTTTTTTTTCAGGAAGCATATGTAAAATTTCCAGCCTAATATCTTGCATCCCATGCAGAGCCACCATATAGGCAGAAAAGTACTTACAGGGTTTTATCATGTCCAGCATGAGTGGTCCATCTATACCATCTGGTATGTATTTTGTCTCTTGTTTGTTTCATGAAAATCGAACCCTGCACAACAGGAGGATATTTTCTGATTCCAGATCAAACAATTAAATGGATAAATCGTGTTACCATTGCTGGAGGGATGCAGTACGGACCTGAGTTTATTAATATAATATTGAAAGATTTTAGGAGTCATACTCATTGAAAGAGTCATACCCACTTTCACAATTGTTTTTTCATTTAGATTTTTTTGGGATCTTAATTTTTTTTGTAACTTTTTACATGATAAAAGTGTTTTGTCATTTTATAATTTTTTTAATCCTATTACTTTTTTAATATTGGATGTAAGCTGCAAAAGTTTTACTATTAGCCTTTTTCATTAAATGCCCATGTGAACACAATTTGCAGTGTGTTTACATACAGTCAGTTTGAAACATTCTCTCACAATATTTCCTACCAATCTAAGTTTTAGAGAGATGCCCTAAGCATTGCAAATTGTTTTCTCTATTTAGGTTTCCAGTATGTTCTTGTTGTTAGCAACTTAAATAAAGTAAAATTATGTTATGGTCGCTGCTACCCATATACCCATATATGTTTTTTGAAAAAAACTCCACATTGTTTAAAGTTACCTTTTCCAACAGAGATTCATCTCTAGTAAGGGCTTCCATGATCTGTACCAAAAATTGGCTTGAGCAATTTTATAAATCTCTACTCTTTTACTGTTTTTGCTGCAACATTACACCGTTAATTAAGGAATAGTTAAAATCATCAACCATGACCAATATCCAGCCTGTGCAGCCCTTTCTTTTTATGCAACCATGACCAATATCCAGCCTGTGCAGCCCTTTCTTTTTATGTAACATCTTCACCTAGTCCTTTTTCTGGATTTAGACATGGATTTGGCCATATTGATTGTTCAAACCAAAATGATATAACTTCTTTCCATGCATTCATTCATTCATTTCAGCACCAAGGTATGAACATGCTCAATAAACTCGATACACATTCATACTGTCGATGGAAGTCAATATAAAGACAGATTAACATGTCTCTTTTACGATTAAGAGCCTGTCTGCAATTTTTAATTTTCTAGCATAATCTTATCTTTAAGTATTTTGTTTAGCACCCTTTTACCCACTCTCTTTCCTGTGTTTCACATGGCAGAATCAGTATTCCAGAAAATAAAACCTAGAAGGTACTTCCCTTTAGCCATCAGCTAGTTTTGTTAAATTGTTCCCTAAGTCTCATGTAGCAACTAGTGGAAGACTGTCTTGCCCTCCTCAGCTTAGCTATCTATAGCCGCAAGCATTTACCTACCCCTTGCTTGCTCCAGGGGCAAGGGCATATCTGATGAATTAATGGGAATGTGATAGCTGGACCAAGTGAATTTAGGCTAAGGAGCCTTCATCTTCCACTAGAGGGCACTACAGCTTGCACGGAGGCGATGTGAGCCCTGAGAAGGGCCAAGGTGTAGAGTAAGCAGTAACCAGGTTTTTTTCCAGAGCCTCTGATGGTGAGGGTGTTGTGCTGGTTAATGCCAGGTTGCGGTCCTTGGGGAGAATTAAGCACCAGGTGGACAGGAACTAGTTCACGGAACTAGGGGCTCGGCAAAATGGAGACATGTTGCACGAACATTTAGTGCAATGTGTGAGCTAGCTAAATAGCCAGGGCTGGTCCTGGCTATTTTCTGATTGGCCAGCGGATTGGATGGAATTGATAAAGCTTGGAAACAAGGACACGCCCACGGTCAGAACTGCCCGCATGCGCAGGAGAGAGGCGTCTACACTTTAGAGGGGAAGAGGTAAGTGTGACAATTGGTTTACCTAATCCACATGCTGAACCCTGACACCAGGAAGACAGCAAACCATTCAGTGGAAGAAACAATTTACTCTATCAGTCCAACTGGTTTTTAAATCCACTATTTTTTTTACCAACTGTCTAGGTTGAGGACTTTAAGGATATCATTCCTGTTTAGAATTATATGTAGCCTTGCAGTGATTAATTTGAACTAAATGGGTTTATATTCCTAAATTTATTTGGCATAAGAGAGTTATGAAAATGTAAAATATGCTCAAACTTCATTTTTTCAACTAAGGCATGATCATTAATTAAACAGTTGCATACTGTCTCTTATGAGTTTAATTACAAAGTCATGAATCTGACATTCACTGAAGCATTCCCTGGTGAAGAATCTTTCAGGTCCACGTGTTTCAATTGCAGCAACTAAATCTCCATCATGAAATATTTCAGTGAATGTCAAATTCACTGCTTTATAAATAGACTCCTTAAAGTGGAACTTTACCTAAAAATGCAAAATGTACAAACTTACTGTGTTTCTTCTGCAATAATGGATTTTTGCCTGCCTTTTTGCAATTTTCTTTACAAGCTGTTCATAGGCATCCCAGCTCACACCTTTATTATTTAATAGAGTGAACGAACATTTGCGCTCACTAGGGATGAGTGAAATTTTGAATGAGTGATTTTGAATTTCGATCTGAGGCGAATCGGGCCTTTCTCGCTTACAGAACACGTAAGTGAGAACAGCCTTGTGATTCGCCACGAGGTTGTGTTCTCGTCGAACTCAGATGAACTCTCAATAGAGAAACTCCATTGAGAGTTCGCCTGCAGTCACAGCTAATTGGAAGCACTTGCATGCCTCCAATCAGCTGTGACAGCAGGTTTCCACGGTCACCGGGCTGTACTTATCAATACAGCCCGGTGACTGTGGGAACTGAACTCAGATGAACTCTCAATGGAGTTCGCCTGCAGTCAGCTTTTTTCCCCTTTCCCATTAACTGGAGCTTTTTGGTCACACTACATGATGAGAGCAAATAGACAGTTAGATAGATAGCAATTGGGCAGATTGACTAATAGATTTGAGAATAGTCACACAAAAATAGTAGTAATATTTACTTTCACTGTTCAATAACTTATAGATGAAATAAATGAACAGGAATCTGCTTTGCACATGATTGGATAACTAAACACATTTTTAATACAATTTACTTTCTCAAGAGGCATTTCTGAATGAGTTTTGAAAACCTCAGAGTTTTTTTTAGCTTTGTATTTTTTTGGCTCTAATTTTGCTTAAGATTCCACATTTTGACAAGGCAAGGATATCTTTTTACAACAAAAAACCACCACACAGAATGTGGTGGACCTGCTTTTAATCAGTTTTAAGCTGTTTTAAATTGTTTTTAATCCCTAATGACGTGTAGGGGGAGAAATGCAATACTAATGCAAACAAAAGCTTGATAAGCAGGACCTTACCCTTTTTTTATCCACAAGACTATACTCTAATCTATGAAAAGTTTTGGTTCCAGGTTTATCTCCTAATTTTCTCCTGCAGTCTACTTCTGAATGATGTTCTCAACCTTGTGATAATTTTAAATGTTCAAAAACAAAAAACAAGAGGATGTGTAAACCATTTATATTTAAACAGTTCAGTTCATTCACTGTTGAATGGCTTTCTTAACAGTTATTTGCTATTGATTTGCAAATGTATTCAGTCCAGGACTAGATCCATTCTAGGTTAGCTGGATTATCCAGGTTCTCCCATGATAGTGTATCCTCTCCACTCTTGGACAACTTGTGCACAGTGCAATGTCAGGGCAACTTCCACTACAAATTAGATTAAGGCTATTTAGCAGCCATATCTCTCTCTATATCTATCTATACAAATACTGCCATCCATGCATAGGAAATGTGTTACTTGAATGGGATTACCTGGTGAAAATAAAGGGATGAAAGCCTGACATGAGGGGACCTCATTAGAGACCAATAAGGTGCAATATATTACATTTTTGGATTTTGGGTTTAGAAACAGATGGAAACATGATGGTAACAAAAACAGCAGCTAGAGGAATTCCCTTCCCTAAATTATAAAGGCAGCTAGGTGATTATTTTTTACCAAAAATTGCTAGTGAGCTGCAAAGAAAATGTATTTTATTAAAGAAACCCACATGTGTGAGCTTACCATTACTTAACATCCTCCCATTAGTACAAGCAGACATTTTACAGAAATCTATGACCATAAATATCTTTTGTTGCCACTTCATATCCATGCATTTCCTTCCCAACTTTTTTTTGCATAATTACATTTTTTTCCTGATAATTTAGTATCAGACCAATGATACTTTGTTAAGATATTTAAAAATATCATGTTTTAAAACTCTCACTGAAATGGTTATGAGGCAGATGCAAGTTTGCACCGATTTGGGAGTTCCAATCTTATATTTTGAATCTTGCCTGTTCCCATAATCAATAAACTTTGTTCTTTTTCTATTTTGGGTACAAATATAAAATACCATAGACAGAGTAGAAAATATGTTTTTGCCCATAAAAATATGATGAAAAAAAGTGTAAAACTGAAACCTGTAGATACTCAAAATGTCTTTCTCAGATGATGTGCTTTGATGTGCAGGGATATTAATTGCATAGCATTTAGCTAGATTTCAAAGTGCCATTACAATGATGAATGTATCAATGGCCAGATCAATAGCAAAAGTTGAATTCTCTTTTATAGTCCAGTGTGTTGAAAATCAATACAGACAATTTAAAACAGTTGTGAATAGAAAACATGCAGCACAATACCATCATTTTGAACAATACATTGCAAACTAATACTAGAAAACAATTTACTTTCTTTTTTAACTGTGCTTTCCCAGGATTCCAGGCAATGTGAAATGTGGGCTGAGAGCACGGTATACTGCTACAATAAATCAAAGTTCAAGTAAAGGTGAAATGTAATGCATTTGTCTATAGTCAAAAGAAAAACCTGTGGACAATAGCAAGAGAGAAACGCCAATATCATTTATCTGAAATAGCGGCCATGTGCTCCACCTGCATTACATATAACATGTTGGCAATGATTGTCTCTTTTAAGTGCTTTCACTATGAAGTGATAGATACACTGTTACACATATTGCCATTAAACTTCTTACAAAAAATATAGGGACTACTTTACCTACAAACAACTGAAAAAAAAAATCACAGGAGTCTGAAGATGGAATCAACTGTCAGTTGTGAGAATATTGCAAAAAGAAACATCATGGTCTATAAAATAAAAAAAAAATACAGCATTGTAATAATCAAAATATGTAAAGTTCCTTAGCTTGAATTTCAATAACTTTATTTATCTATCAACAACTTTTTTTATTCAACCTAAGTGATGCTGGACTTAGCAGTTTTTAAAATCATCAAATACTACTATACATGTGTACACTGTACACAGTATTACACAGATAATATGGGGACTAAGCATAGCTGAGAATAAAATACTGGGCATGCTTGTTTCACAAATAAAAAACAGTGGTCCAACATGTGACTTCCGGAAAAAGCACAAGCACTGGAAGGGTTTTGCATGCTGAAGTTGGGCCGGTGATGTTGGGAGGAAGTTCTGGGTTGAGGACGGCGCCCAGAGGTGACATCATTGTGTGGCGGCCGGAAGCGGGTGAAGATGGAGGGCACGATACGGAAGTGGAAGAGGATGAACGTTCAGAAGGGGAGTTATCTGTCTCAGATGCGGGGGCAAAACAGCGGTATGGTGGCTGAGGGGCGTGGAGTACCTGGCTGTGAGTACCTGGCTGTAAGGAAAAGGGGTTTGGGAGTAGGGGGGTAGGGGGTGCTGGCGGCAGGAGATTTGGCAGGAGATGCAGGGTCTAGTGGGGGTGTAGGATTACGCCAGCCAGTTGGCAGGCCCCTTTCTGGAGGGTTTGGAAGCAGGGGAATTTTTGAAGGGTCTGCGGGAGTTACTGCTGCAATTTGGGGCAGGGGTGGGGGCTTGCCGGGGGCCTAAAGGGGGCCATAGTTGGAAAGGGGACCTTGGTGTAAGCACGATTAAGGACCCGCTTGGTACTGGGGGGGATGACCGGATGTCTGTAGGGGGGAGTGGGGTCTCCACTCCCCAATCAATGGTTTCTGGGGGGCTGGGGGTTCTGGTGTAGATGACGGAGGGGATAGCAAGGACAGTGAAGGTGAGTCCAGTTCTCAGAGTGTGGCGAATGGCAAGGTGTACGTTTGCTTTGAGGGCCCATTCGGTGCACATTTGGTGCAGGAGGTGAGAGACAGGATTTGGAGGGGCGAATATGATGAGATATTTTCACTTCTACCAGTTAAGCGAGTTAAAGCAAGGGGAAGGGAAAAGACCGGAAGAAGAGAAGGGAATGTGGCGTTTAATTCTGCGTACTTTTCAAAACTGGTTACAGGCCTTTGCTATTTTGGAGAATATTGTTGGTGAGAGGGCGCCCGAGATCTGGTCAGGTTTCTTCTGTTACTTAGACGCCATCAGTGAAGCATATCGGGTTTATGGGGGAATCGCCTGGCTCCAATATGATGAGCAATTTAGGCAGCGTAAGGCGTTGAGATCAGGGATCAGACGGGATCAGAAGGACATCAGCCTGTGGATGCGGCTGATGACATCTGCGAGACTGGGGCCCCAGTCACTTCTTGGGAGTGCCAGGGGCTCGGCAGCCATGGGTTTCCTGGCAGGTAAGAGCGTACCTCATTGTTTGGAGCGAGCTGTCGTTTCAAACACGAATGCTTCAGTTGTGGTGGGGCCCACTCAGGGGCTCGATGTCTTGCGAAAGGAAAGGGGCGTGCTGCGGAGCTTACGGGAAAAAAGGGACAACAACATTGAAGGTAGGAAGCATGTGGCTTTTCCTCGGTAAGTATCCTGACAGGAAAGCCACAATGTCATTGGAATTAGGTTTTACAGAGGGCTTTTGGATTCCTTGTGGGCTGGTGAGTATCCCTCAGAGGTCTAGGAAAATGAAGTCAGCATTGGCCAAGTTGGACAAGGAGGTTTCTTTGGGTCGCATGGCAGGGCCGTTTAAGGAGCCACCCTTGGCTGATTTAGTCGTTTCACCTCTGGGAGTTGTACTGAAGAGGGAGCCTAATCAGTTCCGCATGATCCATCATTTGTCTTATCACAAAGGTGAGTCGGTCAATGATGGTATTGACCTGGGGCTCTGTAAGGTAGCTTATACTTCATTTGATGTTGCGGTGTCTTTGATTAGAAAAGCGGGGAGGGGTTGTTTAATGGCAAGGGCTGATATTAAATCGGCCTTCCATTTGTTGCCTGTTCATCCGGAAAGTTTTTGGCTACTGGGTTGTGAGTGGGGAGGGGCTTTTTATGTTGACGAATGCTTACCGATGGGTTGCTCTATATTTTGTTCATTGTTTGAGATGTTTAGTACGTTTGTTGAATGGGTGGTTAAGAAAGTTTTGGGGCTCACGTCCATTATCCATTACTTGGAGGATTTTATGTGTGGGTCCTCGGGATTATGGGTACTGAGAACGTTGGAACATGTTACTGCAAAGTTTGGAGTGCTGCTCCACTAAACTGAGTTTTTTGGGTATAGTTTTAAACTCAGTGCGGATGGAATGCAGGCTTCCGGAAAACAAGTTCTTGCAATTCGTCCACAGGGTGTGGGGCCTTTCTTCGTACATATAGATGGCTCTTTTGTGACTCGCTTCCAATTTGGGTCGGTGTTCCGAATATGTGTTGTGGCTACAGGAAGGAGGGTTGGTGAGTATTCAGCTCATTCCTTTCAGATTGGGGCGGCCACGGAGGCGGCCTGGTGGGGACTGGGGCTTGAGGTGATAAAGCGCATTGGACAATGGGAATCCCCTCGTTTCAGGATATATATTTGCCCTCATCTATTGTCGTTGGGTCGGAAGGACATGTAAGTCTGGGGGAGGGTTGGAGTTCACAGTTTTGTTTTTAAAGTTGGTAGATTTTCTTTCTTTCGATTTGCAGATTTGCCGGAATGTCTGATCTGGATTTTGGGTCACTCCTTTGTCTATTGGGGGGCCAGAAGGGCAGACGTGCAACAATGTGGACGGCAGTTGGGTTTGAGGTGGGAGGTTGCTCAAGTTCGATGGATAGGCATTCCAGGCATGCAGTGGAGGCGGGTGGTTCCCGACGTTAACAGGTTTGCCAGTTTAGATAGGCCCTCAGATGTGCTGGTAATCCACACTGGGGTTGATGATTTGGGAATGCGGCCCATGCGGGAGTTAATCCGGGACATAAAATTTGATTATTTTAGGCTGAGGGAGGCATTTCCCAGACTGTGCTGTTGTGGTCTGAGATGGTGGTAAGAGTGTCCCGGCAGCATGTGCATTTGGTTGAGAAGTTAAATAGAGTGCGCATTAAGGTCAATAAAGAGGTGGGGAGATTTCTGGTTCAGGTCGGAGGTCTGGTGGTGCGTCATTGGGAGTTGAAGTCGGAGCCCAGTTTGTTCTTGTGGAGTGACGGTGTGCATCTTAACGTGGTGGGCACGGATTTATGGCTGTTGAGTATGCTAGATAGCTTGCAGAGGGCTTTGAGAGTGAGGTGGTGCTCGCAAGCTTAAGGTGTTTTGTTTGAGGCATGGTGGCATTTTTTCTAGGTCCATGAAGGTTTAACGTTTGGGAAACAAGAAAATAAGGGGATGGGACCCATCAAAGTATGGTTCTTTCCGTTAATGGTTGCCCTGCATGACACTTGGTTGTTGTGGGGGCTAGATGTGAGAGGTGAATATCCGCTAACTGTCTCCAAGGAGGTGAGCTAGCGGCTGGGGGCCTGGCTGGTGAGCGGAGGTATTTTTGGTTAAAAGGGGATAGTATGGGGTGACTTTCATGGACCTAAATGAGGGTGAACTATTTCCGGTATACTTGAAGTTTTTTGTTATTAGGATGTTGTTGATATATATTGTATTCATGTATATACAATAAGATGTTAAATTTTGTTAATCAAAGGAGCTGCTTTGGCCAATTTTTCCCAATATAAAGTATGATTGTTTTTATTTTAAGTTTAGGTGTTAATTTGGGGGTGGGGGGATACATTGGTGGTGGTGAAGCAGTAATGGCTTCCTCTTCTATACCCTGGTCATGTCCTCCATACCCTAGTAGTCACAATGCTAATGACAACTAAACAGGTCCTTGGTTTCATAAAGCATGCTCTGCCAAGTGTTGTTGGCCCCAGAACTATTCTG
Source organism: Pyxicephalus adspersus (assembly GCF_032062135.1). Lineage (NCBI taxonomy): Eukaryota > Metazoa > Chordata > Amphibia > Anura > Pyxicephalidae > Pyxicephalus > Pyxicephalus adspersus. Next base: position 129,313,256 of record NC_092859.1, read on the forward strand.
GCACTATCATATAGTGAGGGGGTCAATCAGTCACGCTTCAAGGAGCTCATGCCAATTTCTGGAGGAACCCTATCTGAGAATGGCTTGGATATTAGGTACATTTACTAATCAAAGTTTTGCAAATTTTTACACCAGGCAAATTGCTACTTACTTTAATTTGGAAATTAAATATAATGCTGTTATACAAGGCATTCTGAATTTTTGCACCTATGCTCATTCTTTAAAACATTGGGACTGTGAAGATAAACTTTCAGGGGAAAACTGGATAATCCAGCAAACAAGAGGCTGAGTATGTACAGTTGGGCAGGAGCAGAAGTAGATATTGTATGGGTATGTATGTAGAACAAAAAGTTTATTTTCGGGAAAATTTATTACTTTACACACATTTATCAACTAAGAGAAACCAATAAATCAGACTTTACCGTTAATTTAGCAAACCTGTGAAGTATTTTAATATATAAATCTAGTTTAAATTTTTGTGCAGCCTTTCCTGCTGCATCTTTGTCTGTTCTGTTTACATAATACAAAAAAATGAACTTGTCTTTAGCAAGTTAAAGCATTGTGTTGGGTGTGTTTGTTTGAGTTGCCATTACTCAGCTCCTAAGTTAAAATATTTAGATTCTATATCTCTATGTGTGATGTGTGCATTCCCAGTGCTTCCTTGTCTTTTGAAGTAAAATTTAAAGTCAAGCACAACTTTAGTAACATGGGGTTAAATATACAATACTGTATGACTAGAGGAACTATTTTGCTGATCCGACCTTTATATTATACAGAATATTAGAGTGCATTGAGGCCTGAGTATCCTGCAGGCTCCTATCATCTGTTCATTAACTAAAAATTAAAAAATGCTGCACCCCTCATTCTCTCACCATACACTACCTGATACCTATTCATTTTGGTCAGTCATTAGAAATGTTTTTCCAATTTATTCAGTCTCTTGTGGCTTATATTATTGGTGAAAATCAAGGTGGCAATAGTAGTTTCAACAACCAGACATACCTATGCAGGGTAAATGTAATGCTCTGTGCTATGGGGAACATGTTGAAACTCTGCAATAGTACATATGGGCTTTAGTTATATTTTTCCTCCTTACACCAATGTACCAATTAGAAGATAACCCCACGTCTTGTTCTGGGGACACTGTAAATTGTTGCATTTTTCCTCACTTTTTGTTTTGGTCTCTACTATACTGAATTTCCCTGAGAGAGACAGCAATAGAAACTTTACAGAAGGTCTAACCCATAACCAAGATTTTTGCCTAGAGGTTTACAACCAGAGTGAAGAATTTCCACTGACTGTCAAAACTAACCAGAACATTGGTCAATTAGCGCAGAACCAATAAAGCCGAACATCTCTGAAGCAGGGTGATTGGCATGCTATAACTGACATTGACAAGTATAAAGTCTCACACAGCTCACTCAATTCAGCTAGGAAACTAAACCCTTTGATAGGATTGGGACTTTCCGGGGAGAAGGGGCAGTGATTGTGTGTGCACCCTTTACATAAAAGGTCCTCTGGAATGTGGTTTTCCCAAAAAGAAACAGGTCAAAAAAAGCTACCTCTTCTTTTGCTAAAAAACAGACATCTATCTGTCCTCATTATAACTCCTGTGAATTTGTTTAGCTGGGAACCATTGTCCTCAGTTAATTAGCTAAACAAATCTAAACAATGTTAACAAAGTTTATGTTGTCATTGTTTAGATTTTTTAAGGTAATCATGGAAAAGGGGAATTTAAGACAACTGTCCTTGGCTAAACAACTTTAAATCAGGCCCATTAAATGTAATTGGATTGGAGTTTGGCTACAATACAACCAAAACAATGAGGTCAGTTCCATGAACAGAAACAAATTCAACCATCCCTAGTTGTATTTTACCTTAAAATATTAAAGTGGCATAGTAAATAGGCAGCGTATGTCACGGTCACAAAATATTGACTGTATGAGAATCTGGGAAATGATCAGCTGTAAATGTTTGATGACTATCACATAGAATAAATATACTGTCAATACTATATAAAAATCCACTTTAAAAGAGTTTTCAGGCAGACAGGTTAATGTCTGATAGTATTTATTCTTAGAAATAAAAAGGTAACTCGCAAATCAATGATTACAAATACCTTTGCTCTCTACTGAGTTTCTGGAGAGCATTGATTTAATATGTCATATTTCCATCAAGTCCATTAATCCTAATTTCTCCTCCACCACTTCATTCTATACTTTGAAGACCTACAAGGGGATACTATTTGTTTCTAATAAATTGCAATTTATATGAAATTTTATGAAATCTGTACAGGTGAATTTAGGTAACACAAGCGTGCCACAGGGAAAATAATGTTTTTTGTTTTACAGTTCAATTGCTGCGCTGTACCCCATAAGCAAATAAACAATCAACACATCAGCAATGTCCCACAGTCTCATAAGTACACTTTATAACCTCAGAATTCAGATCTGGATTATTTGATGATTTATTTGGTAAATAGTTGGTCTGAAAGCCTGTGAGTAGTTAAAAAATCCTGCTTTTGTAAACAGGATAAGCAAGGCGTAGTTACATCTCAGGGTAGTATTTAAAGGTGTAAGACAAATGACACATCTTTTGTTTGAACAAACACATCCTCATAAGTGTTTAAATATATAGGTGAAAGCATGTTATGCATTACATTTAAAATGTCTGAACACTTGCGTTCTGTCAAGAACCACATATTTTTATTTGAAGATCTTGCTACAGCCTCTTTGTTGTTATTGTTACATTAACAATTTGAACTGAAGATATATAATTAGTGCCATAAAAGCAGAAGTATTAACATACCATTCTGCTATGTATGCATTGTGCCATTTTCATTGCACATCTAAAATGGTAATACTACAAGCAGAGCCAACTGGACTAGGATTTATAATTTTCCTTGGTATTTTCTTAACCACTAAAATCCTAGCATACTAAACCCCCTTTTTTACCAGATATTTTTTTTACAGTCCTGTGATGTGTAAAACAACGTTTTTAATTTAGCCAAGGAAATGTAGAATTATTTTTTTTAGGGAAAATAGGGCATTCTTTTTGATACCCTTTAGTAAATTGCACCTGGAATGTTTTTGTTTTTTAAAAAAAAAATTAAAACTATGTTTTTGCTAATTTTAACAATAAGCAATATGTATACAGTATATTACACACTAGCACCATATATACAGCACAGTATAAACTAGTAGTATATGCACAGCCCTAAATGGATTGTTGGTGTAAGAGCGGGTACTGGGAAGTTCCTGGCTTTGCCCAGAAAGAGAGCCAGAGTTATGGAATACCACATTTATTCAACATATTCCCCCCTGAGACTGATGTATTTGGTACAGCGTAGTTGCAGCTATTCTAGACCGTTCAAATAAGAATCCTTTGGTTGGGCCGCAAACCAGCTCTCAGCAGCATCTTTGACGCCAGAAACTTTGGTCAACTTTTCAATTTTTGGTCCTCAATAATCAGCTCATGGACAGCATCCCTGGTTGCCGGGTCAGTTGAAGTTGGGGGCGCCCACTGCGGGGCTCATCTTCAACTGTGAAATGCCAAGTCATGAAAGATATCTAGGTTCTGACAGTGCTGTAGGAAGGACATTTCTCCCCCAGTGTTTGTGACATCTCAGTGTGAATGTCCTTTGCTGACTTTCACTGGAGAAACAAAATCTTAATGACTGCCCGTAACTTAAAGAACGTGAAACTTGCTTGTGCCTCAGCCATCACAGCTTCTCACTAAAAGAAAAAACTGTTTTAAGAATCGCAAAGACCTGATATTTGCACAGTTACATACTAAGATATTAGGCTGTCATATGCCCCCACACTCATTTTTCTATTTCATCTAAAAGGGGGCAAAGCCAGGAACTTCTCAGCACCCCCTCGTACAGGTAAAAGATTGCCAGATTGTTAAGCTATATATTAATCAGTGAAGGGAAGCTGCCCATTAGGACAGAACCACAGTTAGCGTTTTGAACATACAGGCAATTGACATATCAATGGCTGACAGTGGACTAATAAATAAATAAAGAAAATCAACAAGAGTTGTTTGGCTACAGTACACATATGTGGCACAAACTAAAGGCAACATTTCAGGAAAAAACCCTTGTACCAACTGTGAAGCAAAGTGGTAGAAATGTTATAGTTTGGAGCTTTTATTGAGTGTTTATCATCAAGTCAACTCTTTATCAATATCTATTTATCATATAAAGTGAGCTTGCTGAGAATGTTAAGCCCTAATCTGAATTACATTGAAATTTTGGTTAGGAGGTTGAAATGGAAAACCTAAAATCATATTGGAGTAAGGAATGTAGAGTCAAGGTAATTTGTAAGATGATGGCAGAGACTTGAGGCTGGTTAAGCGAAATGCCTACAAGAGGTTATTGTTGCAAAAGGAGGCAAATTTAGTTTCTGAGGCCAGTGTACCCTTTCAAATAGTTTATCAAAAAGGAACACTTTGCATGTGTTTGTATTCATCTAAAAAAAGTAAAAAAAATTACCTAACTAGAAAAAGGTATTTTTTTTATCAACTATAAAATTTATATACAGTGTGTATAAAAAAATAATCACTACCCCCTTGAAAATGTTCACATTGTGTTGCTTTGCAGCCTGAAATGAAGACAAACGCAAATACATATATTTTTCAGCTCTAGACACCCCACCCTTACCACTCTCCACCTACGAGTAAGTAGTAAGTAATACGAGTAAGTATTTTGATAAATTGACAAAATCAATTTACAATCATAGTTTAAGGGTAATTAGAATTACTTTCACTGTTTTTCTTTACAATGTAGAGGAAATTAAAATATTTGGAAACCTAAGGAGTACTCTTTCCCTATCCAGTCTTCAATCCATTTAAAGCTGTTGAAGTGAAATTATCATATTTACCTACAACAAAAATAAGTAAAATATTAAAAAATACTACTTGCCCATTTCTTTTATATATACATATTTTTTCTAGGGGATAAAACACCTAACTACCTCAGTATAACAATCATACTTTATTCTTTAAGGATACGGTTTTCTACCATTAGGAAACATTCTTTTTGATATAAAGCTTGAAATATATCTGGTGATTCAACCCACTCATTACCTACTTTTGAAACATCAGCACATAAGTCTTTAAGTAAGTGGTTATTTCTTATTACACTACATATTATACAATATATTTCTAGCACTAATACCAGGTATTATTGTTAGATGCAATCATATATCATTGTTTATTTCAGATTTAAGGATTTGGAATCTGATAAACTGTTTATAACTCATATATTGATTTATTAAGGCGTCCTAAGTATAAGCTTTCACCCCTGTTACTTAATTTTACGTTAAAGGTTCTAATACATGACAGGATGAAACCTAGCTAGGTCTGAAATATGTTTTACCGTACCATAAGACCTTTTCCTTCTTGCCCATTACAACCAATCTGAAGTAAGTACTCAGCAATAAAGTAAATTTAAACATAGTTGAAACACATATATGACTTCATACACCTGATAACTAATGAATTTTTTTTACGTCAAACCAGTAGAAATATATAGTAGCACATTTTATAAAGGCTTTGAGTTTTCTGTTTTCATCATATTGGCTAATATTTTGTGGATGATGTATTTATGATATGCTGTTTTGCAACACTAGAACTAATGTTATACCTGGATGTATAATAAAATACAGGTAATTCAGGTCTCAATATCCCCTGAGGAAGCCATGATGCAAAACGTTTCAGGAATGAGACTCAAACTTTTCATTGAATATTGATCAAGATTAAAAGGTCTGTCTGCACTTAGCTTCAATACCTGTATTAGAGAAGCCCAATACTTATATTGTGTACAATACTGACGATTCTCTGTGTGGAGCTAAGCCTCATCTTGTATCAAACATATGTGGTATTTATTATATTTGTTTCTTCTTTATATTGTTTAGAATAAAGTTTATTATGTTTTATCAGCACAACCTTGCCACAAAAAGCCACTTTCATTCTTCTCTACATGTTTAACCTAACTGGCTTGGCAACTTTTTTCAGCTGTATTTATTCAACGCAGCTCATTAGATCCAAGTAAAATAAATAACAACAACAGTTCAGAAAAAAAATAAAAAACAAAAAAAAAACCCAGAATCAATTACATTTAAAATGGATCACCCCTTTGCCTTGTCAGTACTTTGTGGAACCACATTTTGCTTGTTACAGCTTTGAGCCTGTTGGGATACATCTTCACCAACTTTGCACATTTAGACTGAAATATTTGCCCACTCTCCCCAACATCTGCCAAGAACTGTTTAAACCCAGTCAGAATGGATAGTGATGGATAGTAATTGGCTGTCTGTAATATTCAGGTCATTCTTCAGATTTCCAATAGAGTGTCACACTTACCTCCTTCTCACTAAAGTACAGACGCCTCTCCTCTGTGCATGCCGGCAGTTCTGACTCTGGGCGTGCCTCTGTTTCCAAGCTTTATCAATTTTGTCAAATCCGCTGGCCAATTAGAAAATAGCCTCTTAACCATCCTTGGCTATTTATCTAGCTCACACACTGCACTCAGTGTTCGTGCAATGTGTCTCCATGACTGCCGAGCCCCTAGTCCTGTTGAGCTAATTCATGTTCACCTGGTGTCTAATTCAGTGTTTCCTTTGTCCAGCTCCTGTGTTAACCCCTTGTTATCCAATCTGTTGGTTCCCAGCCAACTTCCCTGTGCTGTTCCAGTGTTCCTGTCTCTTGGATCCCTGGTAATTAACCCCTAGCAAGTGACCTGACCTCGCTTGCTGCCTGCCTCGACCCCAGCCTTCCTCGACTATCCTTCTGCTTTGTGATTTGGTACCATGATTTGCCCACCTTGGTGTGCTCAAGGACTGCAACCTGGTAGTACCTAGAGGCCCAACATCCTCACCAACTGAGGCTCTGGAGAAGGCCTGGTTACTGCTTAGACTCTGCACCTTGGCCCTTCCCAGGGCTCACACCACCTCCGTGCAAGCCGTAGCCCCCCCTTAGTGGTCCTGTCCCTCCATGCGTGACATAGAGTATAGGTCTGGGCTCTAGATAGGCAATGCAAGGACAAACCTTTTTTTTTCTTTCAGCCACTGTATGGTCAATTTTGCTGTGAGTTTCAGGCCAATGTCATGTTTCAAGGTGAACCAGCTACCATTTCTCAGCTTTCTGGCAAAATATAGCAGGTTTTAGTTAAGAATTTGACAGTATTTTGCCCTCCCCGTCCCTGCTGCAGGTGTTGCCACCTCCATGCTTTACAGTAGGTATGGGATTCCTTGGATAGTGAACTGTATTTGTCTAGTGTTAAAGCCGTATAGTTCAAATTAGTTCTCATCTGACCATAACATCTTTTTCAGCTTGGCCTCAACATATTCAAGGTGCTTTTCCACAAAGCTTAATGGAGATTTTACGTTTGCTATGCAAACCTCCCATATAAGCTTTATTTTTACCTTGTATAGTGTTGTCACCTGTACACAATGACCACGCTTTGCTGCTTCAAAGTTGCTTCATAGTTCTATTGGTAGCATTTCTGACCAGTTTCTTCCTTGCTCTTCTATCCAATTAGGAGGGACAGTCTGATAAAGGGAAAGTCCTAGTAGTACAAAACATACTTTACTGAGCTTTGGGGTGTAATAAAGTTTTATACTTGTTGGTATCTAACTTCTTACTTCTGTCTGTCCATAACTTTATATCTGTGACCTTTTTTACAGTGCCTTGATTGTTTGCATTCAGATGCAACAGCAATCAGCAGAATGTTCCAGAAATAGTTGTTTTATGCTAAACTAATCACAATGATTACATTGGATCACAGCTGGAGACCAATTATGCAGCCTAATGTGCAATGGAGTTGGTAGCTACACCAGATTAAATTTACAAGTATTGTTTGGAAGGTTGGTGATCCATCTTAGTGATTCTGTTTTTTATTTTGAATATTATTTCTGAACTGTTGTATTTTTTTTTTTATTTACTTTTTTGCATTTTCATTTCAGACTGCAAAGCAAGAAAATTTTATTATACAGGGGTGAATATTTCATATGTGTGTTTATGTGTGATTACACACATAAGCTGGTTTGGTAGGGGACCAAAGTTAATATTGTAATGATTTAGAATCGTGTGTGTCCAGATAATTCTAATGAATATTAGCCTCAACTCAGAAATAAAAATCTAAGTCCTGACACAACATTAATTTTAATAGGCAAAGGAGCCAACAAAAGTTTGTAGTTTATTCCCCAGTAACCCGATCCTCTCCATGCCTCCCCTTTTCTGTTTCACTCCACATGTATGTAGTTGTTTGTTTACAATTCTGTTGCTTTGATATGCAAGAACTGGTGTGTAGGGAATAGGCCATTGGGACATGTAGTTCTGGTGTAAATGTCTACTTAAGGAAGAACTGAGCATTCAGCATTGACTGCAGAAATTTTACAGACCTGGTGATTTCATAGAGATAAATATATGTTGTTTCTTTACAGTATACATTAAGAGCATTGGAAATGCACTGGGTCAGAGGACATTTAAATTGAGGTCAATATTTTCCTATTTATTGGAGCATCTTACAATCTTCTGGTTAGTCAGACAAATCCTGATCTTATATACCACTTACCTATTTAATAAATGCCAAATTGGTCAAAAATCTAAACAGTCTTGTAATCAGTTTAACAATTTGACCCTTTAGAAAACATTCCTGTTCTGCTTTCTCGCGTCAATAAATTCCATTTTGGGAAAAAAATCTTATTGTTGGAACCCAACAGCAAGTCATTGTTTTTTCACTATTAGAATGTGCACCAAATTATTTTTTTATAGTAAAGTGTAAAAAATGCAGTGCACAATAAAAATACATTCACCAAATGGTAATCAGCTTCGTGGCAGCACTTTGTCAATCAAACAAATAAAAGAATAAATTATCTAATATAATAATAGTTGTTTTTAAAATGCTGCTAGTCAAAACTTGAAGTGAAGTTTCAGTGTGGTGTTTTACTTTTTTTTACATATAGATATAAAAATGAAATTATTCTGACAAGATAAAACAAAAAAAAAATGACATGTTCTTCATGTCATTGTCAATAATGATAACCGTCAGTTTGATGTCATAATAATGGAATGACAACATTATTGCCAACTCAGTACTTTAATAAAATGTAAATGTGAGTCTGCTCCAAGAGGCATAATAACTGCTAGTTTTGAACTGGTAAAATGGAATGTATTTATTGTATATATCATTTCTTCCAACACAATTCAAGAAACAATGCATTTTTGCCCTTTACAGTATATGAAGCTATGCAAATCATAGTTTTCTGTTGCAGTATGACCTGCATGCTATTTTAGCAGACTCTGAAATCTGCTGGTGACAGTTTGGCACATATGTACATCCTGTTGTTTCATTATTTGACAAAAAGGAAAGGATGTTGCCCACACACAATTTGATGTATTTATCAAGAACAGAGAAATAAACTACCAGCATCTTGTACAGTGTGCATAAGAACTAATTAAAGTGATTAGGAACCTTGGCAAAGCTTTGTGTCATATCATTATTAGAGAAATGCTAGCTGTGACACTTTGTTTACAAGATTCCATACACTGGTGATAACAAATAAAACATTGCTAGAAAAGCACCAGAACAAACTTGTTACTCTATTTCCCGTACAAAAGTAATTATAAGCAGGTACTAAACTTGTAGATTGCAAACACACCAATCTTACAATTGTGATGCTCATTGATGTGTTACTTCTCAGGATTTCTGTAAGTCTCAACTATAGACATAGTTAGGAACAAAGAGAGTATTTTTTTACAATGTGTGCCTCCTATTCATGACCGATAAGAATTATTTGTGTTTCATTTGTTTAACTATTTTTTCATCTACTTTTGGAACTTTGAAAATCAGATGATGTTTTGGGTCACATTCATATTTAAATATAGCAAATTTTAAAGGGTGCACAAACTTTCAAGTACCAATGTATATACCTATGTGGTAGATGCATGAAATGTGAATAAGCAAGTTGAACCCCCAAAAGCTGACCACAAAGACACATTTATATTTTGAAAGACATACCTAGTAGTATATGTCATGCTTAGAAAAACAGAGCCTTCAGGGGGTGCGCCTTGAGAAGGGCCAAGGTGCAGATTGTAAGCAGTAACCAGGTCTTCCCCAGAGCTTCAAGTGGTGAGGATGTGGTGCTGCTGGTTGCGGTCCTTGGGCACACCAAGGTAGTCCGGACAATGTGCGGTACCAAATAAGCAAGCAGAGGATAGTCAGGAAAGGCTGGGGTTGAGATAGGCAGCAGACAAGTGTAGTCAGGAACAAAGCCAGGGGTCAAGTAGAGAATAGACTCCGGTGACAGTGGGGGTCACCGAAGGCACAGGCTAACACAGGAGACACAGGTGACATGGAGGTCACCAAAGACACAGGGGAACACAGGAGACATAGAAGGCATGGGTGACACAGGGGTCACAGAAGACACAGGGGAATACAGGAACAGCACAAGGGAATAGACAACAGAAAACAACAAGCGGTTAACACAGGAGCTGGACTGGGAAAAAGCACTCAGTTAATTGACAGGTGTAGGGGAATGCTCAGCAGAGCTAGGGGCTATCTCTTAATTGCCCGGGGGGAGGGGTGATACTGATTAAATCGGGAAGAGCAGATGACCTTGATGTCAGAACTGCTCGCATGCACAAGAGAGGTGCCGGCGCTTTAGCAAGGTGGATTAATTCTGGGTTTGCTGGATCACCCAGATTCTCCCACATTAGTCTATCTTTTCCAGTCTTGGAAATTTTGGATAATAAAAAAATTGGATAATTATTAAATTGGACCCAATGTATGCATTGATTGCAGGGAATGTACTGTATATAGATAGTTATTATTAATAAACTGTATTTTTTATAACGCCAACAAATTATGTTATTTACATTAAAAAGGGGTATGACACAGGTGAAAGAAAGGACCCTGTCCAGAAGAGCTTTCAGTCTATGAGGTAGGAGATGTAGCACACAATAGAAGAAATGTAATGAATTAGATATGTTTCAAATAGTGTGAAGCTTCAGATACTAAGCAGATATTGATGTGCTGTTCTTTACCCACCCAGTGATGACTAGATGGAATAACCTTCTCAAAATAATTAGAAATGATTTTTATACATTTTTCTGAATTGGGACTTAAACATAGCACAAAATAAACTAAAATATTTCTAATTTTGTATTACACTTACTAAAAAGAAAAGTTTTCAGTTTTATTACATTAGGGTCCAATAGTGCAAAACATATCAAACTCAATGATAATTTTGCTTGATGTCAAACAGTGACAATCAGAAAGGATAGAAAAGTCCAGCTGTGCTCCATGCTTATATTCCTTTTGAAAGAGTCTTTTATGCATGAAAAGCATTGACTCCCAGACAATGGAGAGTAGGAATAGCTAATCACAAACTCTAAGTTAGTAATAAAATACGGCAATATTCTTTTAAAATATGTCATACATCTTTTATTAATACAATATAAAGAAATAAGACATTATATTTAGGCATTCAGAAAGAAATTCTAAATTTACAATACTTAGCACATACATGGCTAAAAAGAGAAAGTATTATCCAGGTGAATATTTTCCATGCTGTGCTTTCCATTTAATTCATAATAGGTATAAACTTATAAGTTTAACTATAACTTATAAAAAATAAGCCTAGTCTGATATAAAATAAACAAAATCAGATGAATGTTTTATTATTTAAAAAACTTCAAAAGTAATTTTCAATATTTGTAAATCTAAAACTTTAAAGTATTTCCCAACTATCCTTTGCTGAACATTCCACCAATTGCATGGGCTTCCTAAAGAGGGTACACATGGTTACGTCAAGACACAATGTACAGGTGGGAACCACTGTAGTCACCATCAGAAAAGATTTCCAAAAAAATATTGTGCATCAATCTCTGTCCTGCTTGCATGACTTTACAGAAAAGCAGCTGCAGTAGCACTGAGATGCTACAAATGATAAAAAAACTAACATAATTATATTTAACATAGCAGAGTTTAGGAAGCTGGATATAGAAGTACAAATGGATATATACACTTTCAGCTGTCATGGATGCCTCTTATTATGCATCCTTGTATTTTGAGTGCAGTAGGCATTCTCTTTTGTCTAACACCATTTTAGACTGCACATCCTAGCAGGTCAGCCGCTGTGTTTCACTCCTACTCATTTTTGTTTGATGTTAGATCCACCTGCCATCCAGACACTCCTGCACTCCTTTTATTGGTATTATTACTAGTATTTTTTTAGCACTGATGTATTACGCAGCACTTTACACTTCATCAGTAGCTGTCCCTCAAATGGGCTCACAATGTCCCTCCGATAGTCAAATGTCTTTAATACAGCTTAAGGTCAATTTTTTAGAGGGAAGCCAATTAACCTAACTGCATGATTTGGAATTTGGGAGGAAACCACCGGTTGGATTAACCGCATGAAACCCACGCAAACACTGGGAGAACTTGTAAACTCCATGCAGATAGTGCCTGGCTGAAATTCGAAGCTGGGACCTAGCGCTGCAAAGGGAAGAGTGCTAACCTCTCAGCTCCTTGTTCCTTTGTATTGATAATTGTGGTACACTATTGTTTTTCATGATCATGCAGTGAGTATTTCTTTTATCTAATTTAAGCAGTTATATCAGTATAATTATACAATAATCATATGATCACTGTTTCATAGAGGTCTTATCTTTGCTCTTCCTAAAGAAGCATGTGGTAACATTTTTTGACAATTGTATATTTATTCTTTTTGTACACATAGTCAGCTTTTGTGTTGATCAGTGTAATATTATTGTCAAATTGGTTTTATTAACCTCCTGAGTGGTAACCCTGAGTGTGACTCGGGGTAGAAAAAAGATGCTGAAAGCGGTAACCCTCTGTCACACTCAGGGTAGCTAAAACAGTGAAATACAATAGTAAATACAACCTTACCTGATCCGCTGGCATCCTTCCTACGATCCCCGTCCATCCCGCTTTTTCCGGCCGTTATCCTCCACATCAGATGAGTCAGCGGGAGTTCCCGGTGACGTTGGTGCATGCAGCGGTTGCGTTAGGGGAGTGGCGGGGATTTCAAATCTTTTTGTATTGATTTCAATACAAAATAACTGTATTGAATGCAATACAGTGAATTTATATGTGTAAAGGCAGTACATTGAGTGAAAAATTATTTTAACGTATAATATAATAGTATGAGTATAATAAATATTTAACCTCCTTAGCGGTAACCCTGATTGTGACTCGGGGTAGAAAATAGTTGCTAAAAGTGGTAACCCCGAGTCACACTCGGGGTAGGTAAACCTATGGGAGGTAATAGTAAATACAGCCTTACCTGATCCGCCGGTGTCCCGCGCCATCCATCGCCGCGATCTCTGTCTTCTTCCTTCTTCCTCTGGCCGGCTTCTGCACCCGATACGTCATGGGGAGTTCCCCGTGACGTCGGTGCGTGTGTACGTTGCCGGCGGGGCGGGAAATTCAAAATCCATTTGTATTGCATTCAATACAAAATAACTGTATTGAATGCAATACATTGTATTTATATGTGTAAAAGCAGTACATTGTCTTCAAGAACATTTTTTTACAGTATATATATTAGTATGAGTTTAATATGTATTTTTTTTTAAAAATTAAAAAATTTTTTTAAATATATACCGTATTTTTCGGACCATAAGACGCTCCGGACTGTAAGACGCACCAGGTTTTCCGCACAAGGGAAAACAAGAAAAAAAAAATTGATTTGATTTCCCCTGAGATCCAGCGTGCGACACTTGTGCCCGCCCA